>NW_015151154.1:86937-158383 GCF_000732505.1 Cyprinodon variegatus | reverse complement strand
CTATATATATATCAAGGGGGGCTGCAGCTGTTTTGCAACAATAAGTTTTTAACTCACTAGCTCTGAGACTGACACACACGTGATGAAGATCTTGACTCCTCTATAAAACTATCTACTTCATTCTAATATCCTCCGACCGAAGCTCCGACGCCATGCCAAAAAGTGCAAAAACTTTGCTTCAGTGGGCCTGGTTTTAACAGCACAGGTGGCAGCGCCAATCAATGCATTGCTAATGAAAGCCAGCAAGAGAATCAATTAACTTTCACTAAAGTGAAACATATGTGCAAAACTGATTATTTGCAGCTGACCACTCAACAAACTACTCCAAAAACATCAAAACCAAGCAAAGCACATACAATCTGTTCTACCTTTGCTATTTTTTTCATCAAAAGATATTTTCATCTGAATGAAAGTCACTTTCTGGATATTTCCAACCAATATCTTATTTTCCGTTAAAGGTTTCTTCGTCTCACTGTTTTAAAATACAGCAGCATGCCCATATTTGGAAACTGTATCCATGTGTAAATCACAAATACCTCTGCTACTCTTGAATGTGTGATTCCCTTGTTCTCCTGTCTATCTCAAACTGGTGCATATCATTGGGTTCTGTCTTTCCAAAGAGCTTTCAAACTCCCTGATTGGACAAACGGATATTGATGTTTATAGAAAAAAAGTCTAGTTAGCTTTTTGTATATAGTGCAATGTGTGTAAATAAACAGTCCTGGGAAAAAAAAAAAAACTTTCGATTTTAGAGAGGAAAATTGTATTTTTATAACGAAATATATAACAGCATTCCAAATGTCAAACTGCAGCAGTAGTTCACCTGGGTGAACTACTGCTGCAGTTTCTTAACAGCTATGATTTCTGCGTTGCTTGTAACATGGACACCAAACTTGCTACATATGTAGCCAAGAAGTTGAATTTGCAGTTTATTATGCTTGTTTCTTTGTTACAGAAAAAATAAGTTTTGTATATAGGCCAAACTAATTTTTGGGGGGGATTTTAACTTACTAAGGCACAGAATTTACTTTCAAAATTCCACTTCATCCTCTAGCACCTTCATTTCAGTTAATAACAGGATTAGCAGATTAGCCAGTGTACAATTTGAGAAATGCTTTATGAGGTATGAGTATGCCTTTTTTTTTTTTTATTGACCTCTGGGCTTACATAGTGTGCTTCATGCAATAGTCAACACAGTTTGTGTAAAGCTGACAAAAAGCCATTCTTCTTCAATCTTTTTTATTTTATTTTCCTCCTTTAAGGTTGGGCATTTAATCATTTGATGTCTCTACGGTAGAGTTTAAATGTACATGGTAGGTGTTTTTAAAACGTCTTCCACTAAATTTTTAAGAATAATCAACATCTAGTTGACCTTATCCGAATCTAACTCAGAAACCTTTAACCTTACCAGAGTTTAATTTCATTCCAGTCATGGTTATTCTTTGCAAGATATATTCATATAGCAATCTGAAAACCTGAGTATGCAGCGAGTCAGTGAAAAATCTGACAGATCAGATAAGTCCGCTGCCAGGTTTCAAAATAAACAACTGAAAAACTAAATCTCACAACCTCGACAATACTTCAGCAAGACAGAGGGAGAACCCTCATATCGTAACCAGCAATTGATGCCTCTCAACCATTCCTTCTCCTCATTGCATCAACATACATCTCTATTCACACAACAAGCTAACTGCTGGAACCCCTGCTTCAATAAAGATAATCATCTAATCCAAAGTTCTTCAACAGGGGGTCCGCTACCCCTAGGGGGTCCACGGAGGTACTGCATGTGGGTTGCAAAAGTCTGGGTTGATTACACTTTTTTTATATTCCATCTGCTAATTTTTTCCACTAATTGAAATGTCTTTAAATCCAAATTATCATGAATTCAACACACTGTAGTAAACAGATAAATGGAAACAGAAGATGTCTTTCAGTCATTAAGGCAAACATTCAGCCACACACAGGAGCTCTTTCAAACTGGGCACCGTTTCATTCACAACACCTGTCCCATCAACGAGTAATCAGAAGCATAAATACTTTAATAATCCCAGGGTATAATTACTTTCGTTACATGACTCCATCTGTAATAGAGTGACTATAGGACCAGTTTGATATAACAGAAATTTATACAATGTATATAACTAAGGGTCCCCGCACCATATCGCCATCCGTTTGGGGGTCCTTGGCCTGGAAAACGTTGAAGACCCTTGATCTAATCTATGAGTTTGTGCTTCCCCCCTTCAACTCTATTATAGCAGCCGGGTTGCTTTTAGTTTTTTTCCACAGCTTCCAGTACAGCTCTTTTTTCCCATGAATATAACTTTAAAACATACTGCTGCTTTTCTTTGTCATGACCCTGTCAAAAAAGGTTGTTTTTTTTTTCTCCTCCCACCTGGTCTCAAGGTGTACAGGGGCAGATAGTTTACTGTGTGGAAAAGACTACTGGGATTGCTGAGGAGCATTTCTGCGACCCCTCAACTCGACCTGATGACAACCAAACCAGCTGTTACCGGGATCCTTGTCCAGCAATGTGAGTTTGCCATCCAGACATGCTATAATTTAAAACTCACAGACCAGCAGCACATTTTCTTTTCTGCTCTACTTTCAGCTGTTAAAATCACAAAACTGTTAGTTTAGAATGAAATTTTTAGAAAAGTTGGATCTGTTTTCGAAGTGTTCAAAGTGTCTGTCTTAAAGTGTTTTTCTTTATGACCTTCATATAAAATTATAGCTATTTTCATTTATGAGACCCTAAGGAGAAATGTCCTATTTGTTTATTTTCGTAAATGAAAAAAAAAGTGAACCTACAATGAATCATGCTAAAAGAGTTACACCTTTCAGACAATATAATAGATTAACACTTGACCATTCATTTTAAGCAGATATGTCTTTTTTTTTTGTTCCTTTTCTGGCCTCAGCAGATAAGGAAAACCCTATTTTCTGCTAATGTTTTAAGTAGACACTGAATAAAATAAACTCAATTCTGCTTAAAGTTATAAATTATGTTGAAAAGAAAAGAATGAGGAAGCGACAACCAGTGAGCCTGAGAAGTAAACTTACAACCCAAAAATGTTATTAAACAGTAATAACTTCTTTTAATCAGAATAAATCAACAGTAATATTGTATTCAAAAATCCTAGTGATCCATATTCAAAGAAACCTGAAATCCCAATGAGTTGTTATCTAGAGGTTATAAAACACAGTTTATGTGGAGGCCTTCATAGATTTAATCATAGCATTTGATGCGCTGACAAAACATAATCTTTAAATAAACAGTTACTTTGTCCATGAAAACATTTTCCATTATAGCAGAAAAATTATTGTGACTCTGTCAAGATAAGGTTCCTAATTATAAGGTTTACTGTAATATATTGTTCCATTATTTAACAACCTAAAAAGTCCACTTAAACCTTAGACCCGCTTTGGCTATTTTGAAAAATGTATTATTTTACAGACAAATGTTTGTTCTTCATTAGACTTAGTGAATGATATAAGTTGAGATCAAGAGCAGTATTTCTAATTACCGTATTTTCTGGACTATAAGCCGTTACTTATTTCCCACGATTTGAACCATACGGCTTATAAGAAGGTTCAGCTTTTCTGTGGATTTTTGCTAAACACCAGAGGGGGAAGTGAAAATTGGAAAAAAAAAGAATAAGGGGCTAAAATTCATTTAGCACAAGAACATGCTAGGCAGGCGGAGAAAAAATGTCCTGAGTTCACACATTTTGACATTAATTAACTGCATTAAAGCTGCGGAACCGATGAAGAGACTGGGCTCAACTCCTGCATAGCTGACAGTGGCGACAGTGATGTCGGGTGTAGGAGTTTGCCCTGAAATCGAAGGGTTGGCACCGGCTTTCAGTGACACTTCACCTGCATTCCCTACTGATGGTTGTCAGAGGGCCCGGTGGCACCCGTTTATGGCAGCCTCACTTCTGTCAGCGAACCCCAGGGCAGCTGTGGCTACAATGAGTGTGTTCGTGAAAGGGTGAATGACTGTAAAGCACTTTGGAGTCTCCTGACTTAAAAAGGCGCTATATAATCACAGGCCATTTAAAGAGCTGCCGAAGCCCCATCTTTCAGTTGAAGCTTGTCACTATCTGATCTGTCCTGGAAGCACGATCCGTCCTGCGTATGCGCAAACACAGTAGTAAGATCCAGGTCGGTGAAAACTATGTAATGACGGTACTAAAAATATTTATTTATATACTTGGAACATTAAAGAATGATCTGGAAAAAATGTATACGTTTTGCATTCTCTCCATTGTGTTGCCTGATGTCATCATCGGACATGCTCAGAGCAGTCACACTAACATTTGAAAGGCTATTTAAGTGTATTGCATTTTTTGGGGGTTTTTAGAATATGCAATATTTACGCAAAAATAAAAAAAACATTCAAAGGAACCCCCCTCCTGAAGACAAAAGAAAAAAAAGTAAGAAAAACTAAGTATTGCCTACACTGTTTGTGCATGCACAGGATGGATCATGCTTCTAGGTAGTGACAAAACTCTTTCTGCTGCTTTCCAAGTTGACAGAATCTAGCATTCCTCATTCCTACTCTATGGGCTATATGTAGAGCTCCCCCTACAGGTTTGGTGGGCGACAGTTCAGTTGATATCAGTGGCTTATAGCCCATTGTAGCTTATATATGTACACTTTCAAGTTTTTTTCAAAAGATTTGGTGGCCGTCGGTTATATTGAGGTGTGCTCTATAGGCCGGAAAATTGGGTATTATTATTTTACTTTTATACACTGTTTTGGCACTAAAGTGTAGCGTAATCATTTTGGTAAAATCGGAAAAGAACCTCAATTTTTGCTGAGAAGTTAAGTTAGCACTCTAAATCACTTTCACTCAGTGTCACAAGCTGGAACGCTTTGTCTTAATTTTTCTTAGTCTTGTGGAAATTATTTTTTTTTTTTTGCTATTGTTTCCATTTTGTTAACTTTGTCTAAATGGGAACATGATTAGCCTGAGATTTCTGTTTTACTTAGTTTCCTTACCTTCCAACTCTTCCACCTGTTGCTGATTTTGAATCAGTGCATGTTTCATTAAACAGTTACACATGTTCTTTCCTGTTAATGTTTTCAGTTAATTGTGCCATTTTCTTTTTTTCAGACCTTTGAATCTGGTTGAAATCAAGGAGCTGTAAGAGCTCATGTGTTATTTGCATGTCTGTGTGGATTCTGCAATCAAAAGCAGAGGCAGAAAGATTGCTGAGTTCTTTACTAAGTCAATTCAACTTCCAAAGCCTATTACTTGTGTGATGATCTTTTAAGTCTTATTTAATGGGAGCTTGCTTTTTGTGTTTGGTAATGAAGTTGATTTTACTCTAAATACCTCTGAAAAAGCTAAGCAGCAACACTGTTACTGAGAAAACACATGGAGGCTGTATTCTGATAGAGTATTTAGTGAGCTGACAAAAAATAGCATCTTTTAAGAATGAGGTGAAAGAAAAGTATGGAGTCACTCAAGGTTAAGGGGAAAATTTGATGGATTCACTACTGTTAGTTGCTGAGAGAATTTATGTCTATAATGATATTTCTCTTTGCTTAAACAAGGCTCAATATGTTAAAACTCTAAGAATGCAAAACTGCATCTTTTGGCTAAATAAGTTGAATTTAGTTAAAGAGTTAAATTGTTTTAAATGATTTAAAACATGAAATTAGACATAAAAATACTTCTATGTATAACAACAAAAACTCAGGATAAAAGTTATTAAAAATAGAAAATGCAGAAAAGAATTACTAGAGAAAAAGCAGCAGAATTCAAATGGAGGAAGCTTCTTCTAAAAAACTAAATCATAATCCATCATTACTACCACAGAGCTTTGTCCCAGGGCCTTAAAGAGATGCATGTATAGATTGTAACTGTTTGGATGATTGCTAAATCTGCAATGGCCCCTTAGATCATGCAGGAACATCCGTTTGTTTCCATCCCAGTGATGCATAAATAGATGACTGCCTGAACAGAACAAGAACATTTCCTCTGTTGCTGATGGTGTGAAGCTGCATGTCGAGTAAATGAGCAGGGCAGATGGCCGTAATTACCTCTGCAGGAAATGCACAGATGGGGTTTTAGATTTTGGACATTTTTCTCATTCCCTCAGTCGCCAGACAGTTTTCTAGTGACGAAGCATTTTTTTCAGAATGAACATGTATCTTGTCACTGTGAGGAGGCTTTTACAACTTTTCTTAAGGAACGGCAGCAGGATTCTGAAACTCTGCCTGATTGAAACCTGGGGCGGAAAATGGTCCATTGTCCTGTTTGGATCTGTCTACTCCTATATTATTCTCCAAAGTATCCATGCCTCAAAGAAATCAAGCTGTTGTAAAAGACAGTAGTGCAATGAAGCACTTGATAAAATGCCTCTGGTTTATGTTTCCATGTTTTTGGATCTTTCAAAATTTGAAATATTTGTTTTATCCATCCACTTAGTTATTCATTTATTCCTTTATGTGAACAACAGACTAAAAAACTAAATCACTTCAGTTAAATAATTTATCTACCTAAGTCATCAATAACTTTAACCTATTTTGAAATATTTTTACAATAACTGTTTAGTGATGTATGTTTTACATAAAAATTAAAATCCTTGTAAGAACTTTGTCTCCTCCACACCATCCATTAATTCCATGTACAACAAGTTCTAGCATAATAATGTATTTGTGGTGTTCTTCTATTTTTTTACTATTTCAATGCATGACAGCATGAAAATGTGGGCCAAGTATATGTGTTTTTTATTTATCAAAATTTGCATTATGACTACAGTGATATGTTTGTCATTTTATTCTCATTTGTGCTAATTAGTGGAAATTTGTGCTTTGTTTGGTGCTTGTGCAGATGGTGGGTTGGAGAATGGCATAAGTGCTCAGCAAGCTGTGGTAGCCTGGGTCAGGCTATAAGAACAGTCCTTTGCATCCAAGCTGTGAGCGCAGAAGAGCAGAAAGCTTTGGATCCAAGTGACTGCAACCATATCCCCAGGCCTGAGTCTGTATCCGTCTGCAACATACACATCCCCTGCCCTGCAGACTGGAGCACTGGAAGCTGGTCAAAGGTTAGTTTCTAGTGTGCTCAGAAATATTCCATCAGCTCTTTTACTGTTGTTTTTTTTTTTGTACCACATTAATTCATATTGCCAGTGTTTGTTTACACTCTTCAGGCTGTTATTTCTGAAATAATGGCTGATGTTTCTGGTAAACACAAAGTTTGCTACCTTCCCATCTTGCATTAAATTAGAAAGTTGATGTAGTTTGCACAGTCAGATAGCAACACAGCTATGCTGTTTATTAGATGCTGTAGACACTGTCGCTCTGGGTCACCTCACCTTTTCGGGGATTAGTTCCTCTATCCTGCACCTATGAACATAGAAGTATAAACAGATTTAAAGTAAAGAACACACAAAACCTGAGCATGCAAACTATTTTTCCCCTGTTAAAAGGTCTTTATAAATATGCCAATGTTTCTAGAAATGCCCTAAAAAAATAAAGATTTTACTAATAACACAGTTAGCTGAAAATATGCATAAATGAAACCTAAATAGTCCATTGATGCCAAAGCAAAATAGGTATGCTTTTAATCAAGCTGTTATTTTTAATATTTTGCATTATTCACACATTTATTTATGTCTAAATGTGGAACTGTTTCATCAAAAATTGAGAAACATAGAGACGCAGTGGAAGGAGCTGTGCTTGGCTTTTGGTTGCTTTTTATTACTGTCACAGAATCTCTGCAGCGCTGCATTATCTGTGGTGCCAGCATCTCTGTAACTGAGCCTCCGCTGTTTGGGAGTACAGTATAGCAGTTCTATTTGGAAATCAGATTCATGTAAGACAAATTATTTTTTTTTTTATGTTATTGAACCATAGGGAACTTACCTAGAAAGCATCTACATAAGTGTCATCAAGGACAAAACAAGTGAAAACAACTCAGAGTAAAATATGGTTGCATTACCTTAGAAAATAGCCTCTCTTGCAGAAACTGTATATACTATAGGTGAACTATTTGGGGTAAAGGATCTGAAATACAGAATACTGGAGATACACAGTAAACTCTACTATATTTGCCTACTTTCAAATGAAGTAAGCATTTGACTACATTTCAAATTTAGTAAACTGAAAATTCAATTTAGCATAAATCCTTATTGTTAAATTATTGACCATAATCATTTTGGTCTTTATTCAATCACTTTTATAGTCTCTTGTTTTTTGTGTATGTGGTTTTAAATCCCAGTTCAAACTTACTTGTACCTGTAAATCCATTTAATTTCCACCTTTCTGCTTATTTCTTCATACAGTGCTCAGTAACTTGTGGTCCTGGAACGCGTCACCGCAATGTAACCTGCTCCAGGAACACCGGGGTAGATTGTGACCCTCAAAACAAACCGTCGGCGGTCACAAGCTGCCAGGTTCGGGACTGTCCCTCGGTTTTGGATAATTTTGGAGGCATCGAATGGTCTGGCAGTGGTTGGATGAGCAATGAGGTGTTCAATGAAATAAATATCCTTCCTGAAGCCAAACCTCTCCCCAAATATGGCACCAACAGAGGCCAGCCGAGGAGTCAGAAAGACCACAATTACGTTGTTGAGGGAGATTTCCACTACAACAATAACATTGAAAATAACCAGAATACCATTGAAGATAATGAACCTTCTCGTGAAACCAGCGTTCACATCGACGATTTCTACTATGATTACAACTTTATCGACTTTCATGAGGACTTATTTAATGAACTTGGGATATTTGAGGAGGAATCGGACGACAGTCACAGTTTAAACTCTCCGCAAGAAGCAAAACCAACCCAGTTTATAAAAGAAAAGGGTTTGACAGAAACTCCACAGGTTCCCATTACTACTTCACCTCCTAGGTTGATTACAGACCTCCACCTTTTGCAAACTAAAGAGCCAGAAAGCACAGAAACAAATGTCAAAAAGGTTCACTCTGAGCAAGAATATCAAGATGAAATAAATGACTTTCTGTATGAAGATCACCTTCTCCCAGTATCTGCCACCAGACCATCTCCACTGTCCACAACCCCAGATTCACAAACTGTACAAAAAGGTAAAAGTCTGATGCCTGAAGTTATCAGCACAAAGCAGAGTCTGGTTGTCATCACAAAGTGGCCTGTAGAGGATGAAACACGGGGTCATTCTGGAGAGCAGATGGAATATAACTACAGTGATTCCAGTGAGGAGGAAAATCACTTTTACCGTCTCACTGTGCCTCCGACACACACTGCTCCTGCTGCCAGAACTATAACCACTGATGTTACCTCAAAATCAAATGCTCGAAAGGTTGTTACAGCATATATCTCTTCAGATGAAGATGTGGAAAGTTCAGAACCTTTAGGCGCTCCGTCTCTAGAGAAGGGAAGTCAGGCTGTGACTGATCTTGACAGTAATGTTTCAGAAATACCTCAAACAACCAGTCAGTACTCAGACATTCCAGGTGCTTTCACGGAGGAGGATTGGGATCTGAATCAGAATCGTTTTGCTAAGGGTGACGGTAACCTCTGGGATTCAAAACTTGAGCTCAGCACATCATCACCTCTTTTCTCGGAGAAACCCTCACCTCCTCCCGTTCCCCTCCTTCTAATCTCAGGTAAACAAGACATGTCTGACTCTATATTTTCAACTGAAACAGATGTCAGATTGGATAAAATCCTCCAGGGAGCTACAAGCACCCCTCCAGATGGAAAACAGATACCTTCATACGCTGAGAAAACTGGAACAGACGGAGCATTCCAGCCTACTTCATTTCATTCGTCTGATTTTCATTACAATGAAATATTAATTCCCTCTGTGGTGCAGAGCAGCGATAACAGTCATTCAGGAGCTAAACACCAATCTATAACCACATCAATCATTCCTAAACTTAGCTCAGCTCCAGCACAGCAGGTAAAATCAACGACACCAAGTGCTCTAATTCTCCCAACTTCAGCTCCACTTCTGCATTCAGTCCAAACTTCAGCCTCCACACTGGTCAATAGTGCAGCCTTCTGGATTACTGGTAACTGGAGCTCTGTGAGTATTTTGATTTATTTTCCACACTCCATCTGTTTTTGCTATGCAGAAATTGAAACTAAAACAGCAACAGTTAAATACAAATGTATAAATCAACACAGAGGAAACGTAAGGCACAAAATATGACTTGTATGATTCTTACAGAAAATTCTTATTCATGCTGCTGCTGTTACTGTCTCTAACCCTTAAATATCAAAGTGTAAAACCAGTGGAGCATAGGTGACAAGCTGGTAAAATGGGATTCATGCCTCTTTGGCTTTCAGCTGTCAGATTTATATTCTCACAAATGATTTTGTCTGTGGGCAGTGCTCCACTAGCTGCGGTCTGGGTGCTATATGGAGGACTCTGATTTGCAGCACTGGCTCAGAATCAGACTGCGATCAAACCAAGAGGCCTGCACCTGCCAGACAGTGTTACCTGAGGCCTTGCTCCTCGTGGAAGGTTGGGGAATGGAGTAAGGTAGAACTGCTTTCTATATTACTCTCTATATTTTAATCTTCTTACTTGCAGGTTGCATTACGTAAATCAACAGTGTTTGGCTCCACACCAGACCAATTAATGTCAGAACAAAAAGTTCATTCCATTTATGTATAAATGAAATATCTTGTGAGTTTCATTGCTTTGTTTTGTTGTTGGTTTTTTTTTTTATCTATTTATTTATTTTGTTTCCCAGTGCTCCAAAAACTGTGAAGGTGGAATTAAATTGAGAGAGGTTCAGTGTTTTGACCTGAGAGATCAAAGACCTCTTCGACCTTTCCACTGCCGGGCCATGTCCAGCAGGCCATTAGCACAAATGCCATGCAATGTACGGACATGTCTCGACTGGTACACGTCCTCCTGGGGCCAGGTGAGCTAAATAACAGGATAAATGAATGTGGTTGTTAGAATCTCTTCTTATTTTATATTAATTCTTCTAAATGTGACAGAATAAGGGGTCATTGCACAATCTTTGAATAAGAAACATTGCATTTTTATACCTTTTTCTTTTTATTTATAATTGAGTGAGTTTTTGTCAAAGAAAAGCCTGCTTTTTTATTTAAGCATAGATTACCTAATGTTGTCACAGATGACGCAGTAAAGTGCTGTATTGTAAGCTATTAGAAAAGTTAAAATTCTGGCATGTTATAGTTGTGGTTCAAATTTACCTTTATGCTATATTTAAATTCACTTTATTCTTATTACTCAGCAAAAAATAAGAAGCCGATTGCTTTTCTCTCACTTAGATTCTCATCTTACTAAGGCACAGAACTTCAGCACTCCCAAGACAGACTCTTGTAATATCCAATGCTTTTGACAATGCCTGAATATTTATTTATTGCATTGATAGGGTGCAGGTTGGATGCTGTGTTCTCAAGATGTTACTTATGATGCTTATTGCTTTGGTGGGGTTATTTATGTATTTAGTGAGGATGGGATGGGGTAAGTTGCATTTGTGTGGGATTTGCAGCTGTACAAAAAAGGAGCCGATTTAGTAGAGCACATACATCTCTTAACACATTCAGTGCTGCTGCATCTAGGAGCATCCTCAAAGGTTCCACAGAAAAAAAGGCTAAAGCTTACACTTTTAGGGAAAGGTGTTGCAGTAATGTTTCGAAACTACAATACTAGCCCATTAAATAGTGTGGTTCTATGTTATGCAGAATACACATTAATAGCTCTTTTTGCATGAATTCATGTGTTACTGCTATCTGGTATCTAGGCAACAATGTTTGGAGTTACGGTGTTACATAATGACAAAGTTAGTAACTACATTAGCCTTTCATTGAAAGTCATCTAACTACTTTTCATTCATTTCTAATGCTGTTACATTACCTGAAATCTAACGCTTCATCACTTATCGTCACTTCATCTCGATCAATTAGAACAGGGGCGGGCAATTCCAGTTCCTGGGGGCCGGTATCCTGCAACTTTTAGATACAACTTTGGTCCACACACCTAAGTCAAATGGATGCGTTACCTCCTCAGCCAGTTCCTCCAGAGTCATCTTAATTGATTCAGGTATGTTGAACCTAAGGAACATCAAAAAATCAAAGGATACCGGCCCTCAGGAACTGGAATTGCCCACCCCTGAATTAGAGCAACATTTCATAACTGCACCTCTGCTTTGGGAAGAAATGTTTTCTGCTGGGACAAGCAGGAATCTGAGATCGGTATACGTCATACTGATTGGCTGAGAGGCTAAATGTTTCTATTTATAATAATTCACTCATTATTATAATGATTTATCCATAATGTGAGGGAACAAAGAATTCAATTAGAGGCATCTGTAATCCAAAGAAGATCCTCACATCATCTGAACACTGACTGACAGCTGGCTGCCTATATTTTGTCTTAACTCTCTGTCCTATTTTGTTTTGTCTGTAATAGTGTCCTGTCAAATTCTACTGCAAAGCATGTTTTATTTTTGTTAAATTGCTTAAGAAGCTTTTTTAATTTTTTTATATCTTTTTTGCCTATTTTATAGCCAGTCAAAGGCTGTCAACGTGCAAAAATATGAGGTTCCAAAAAGTATAATTTGCTTTATTTTTTTATCATAAACAAAACCATAATCACATTACACTGCAACATGCTTGACCCAACACACACTCTTAACACTCATGGTGCAGAATAGCATACAATCTTTTCTAATGTGTATTTCTTTAAACTATTATTCAATGAATTCATTCATATCAAACTTCTTATGCTTCATAATAGAACTTCCAGTTGTATTCAAATTCCGATAACGTTAACTCTAAACGCTTCGAGACTTAAGATCATAACTAGTTACTATATAGCTACTTTCATTTTTAACTAGTTACATTGATCATGCAGAAACTAATTTACAAATATGTAACTTTTTATGGAGAAATATTAACTATAACTAGTTACTTTTTGAAGTATTTTCCTCAACATTGCCAGGCAATAATCCTGCCTTTCAGCTGAGATCTTCAGCTCAGGTTAACTTATATCTGACTTCAGGTCATCTGTGGTGTTGGTTCTGGTGTCTCTCGTCTTCCTCTTCACCATTGAGTCCCTATGAGGTTGATGTAATGTGAGGTATTTTTTTTTTTTGGTCAATCAAGCACTCTGATAATAACAAATTATGTATCGGTACTTTGAGCAATATGGGCAGGTCCTAAATTCTACAGGAAAAATAAATCAGCATATTCATACATTTTTAGCATCTAAGCAGAATAAAGAGATCTAAATTAGGTGTTTGGTAATAAACCAATGCAATGATTTGGGGATTTTTTGTTTTTTACTCAATTGTCCAAAATCCTCTTTTCACCTGAGAATATATTTCACTTTTGTTTTTTTTTTTATCCTGACACTCAAACGGTTTGCATACAAACACGTAAAAAGAAAAACGTAAAAAAAAAAAAAAAAAGATCTTCATATGAGGAGCAAATTGCATGTGTCAAATGAGAGGAGCAGTGGTTGCACCTTTATTGCATTGTATACCATAATAAATATGCAGATCATATGTCTTTGACCAAACCATGCTGATATAATTGAGGAGGATATGCAGATGTAATTACTGTACTACCCAAAAAGTCATTTATCAATTCATAGGCTTTGCCTGATTATAAACAGTATGTGTAGCGGCTGATTGATTGCAGCGTTAGTGTCAGTATCTTGTAAATCTCCCCCAAAGTGTTGAACTCATTTCGTAATCCTGCCTAGTATCTCTGGTTTCTATCACCTTAATATCTTATATTGTTTTTGAGTTTTAATTTCATGTGATTTACTTAAACTTTGTCTGGCAAATAATAATGATCTAATTTTGTGATTTACCATAAACAATAAAAATGAAGCCATAATTTTCTGGGGGAGTCACAAAACTTTTAAAAATAGCATTGATTCATTAATTAAGTCAAGTTATAAAGTTTCTCAGTTTTTTTAGGAAAAGTATTCTATTATTTTGTTCCTTTCTAGAGTCTGTACTGAACAAAGTGCTAGCACACTAAAGGGTGGTTATTATTCAGTGGTAACAATAATGTTTCAAACTGATCAGAGAGAGGCGTTAAAAAAAGTGCTGCTTTCTCCGTCTAACAAAAAGAACTGACAAGGAAGTTTCTGAATCATCAAACCGCAGCCAGAGCTTCAGTTTTATAAATGTTGGAGTAGAAATCAGTTCAGTAGAAATCTCAAAATTCTCTGTAATAAGCTCACTGAATAGTTTTTTTCTGCACAATGTCACTAAGTTCAGCATTACTGCATTACAGATTTTAGCTAAAGCTTTAATATGTTTTTAGTTGCTCTTCTGATAGATATCTAAAGATATCCATTTAATCTTAAATTTAAATGCAAAAAAGGAAGTAATTACATAATTCATGCAAACCCAGAAGAATTTTTTTTATTAGACAGCCTTAATTAAGGACCTAAACACAAAAAGCAAATAATATGGTAGTTAAAGGTAGCTATGTGTGTTTGGCATATTTTTATAAGCCCAAATCTTTATTTTCATTACTCAGTCAGGTGAAAAATATATCCCTACCCCCTAACCAAAGATGTATAATATGTTGGATGTTTGTTGCCTAGTGCTCTGAGGTGTGCGGAGGTGGTGAGCAGCAGCGCATAGTCACCTGTCCAGAGGATGATCGATGCGACCGAGACCTTCAGCCAAGCGCTATTCAATCCTGCAACATCCAGCCTTGTGCTCAGTGGCTTACTGGATCGTGGGGACAGGTAGTCTTACATGATAATCAGTCATATTTAATAAAACAGTTTCATTGGGGCAGAAGAATCTCATTTACATTTCAACAACTTGTATTACTCAATTACTTTATAATTTCCATAAATTTCCTATTCATTTTTAAAGCCTTTTTCTCTTCTAGGGGCATTAGCATTGAAATAATTTAATATCCTGTATTATCAGAATCTTAATTGATCTTTAAAGCTATATTGTAATATGAAAATCATGCATTTTGGGGGTAATGTGCCTCAATAATTCGTCCATGAGGTATTATCAATAATACCTTCTCAATTTAATTTCTGTATTAATGTATTAATCGGCTGTAAAGATAATTTTGAGATTAATGGTAGTTGGTAGAAGGGAGGACTGATTTGAAGTTAATAACATGTTCCTCCCTAAAAGACTTTAATTTAAAAGACCAAGGACATGATCTATGGGTTTTGCATGTGTACAAACTGGTGCAGACTTGATAGCATGAGCACAGCTTATCTACTAATTGGTTGCACTCAGTCGCAGGGGCAATCCATCTAGTGCTAGGGTGCCCAGATTCAGTCTTTGAGGGCCACTGTCCTGCAGGTTTTAGCTGATTTCCATTAATAGCTTATTAAGGGTTTTTTTTTTTCTGAAAATGCAATCTTCAGAGTCAGCTGTGCTGAAGCAGGGAAACCTCTAAAACCTGTAGGAAAGCAGCCTTCGAGAGACAACTTTTTGCAGCCCTGATCTAGTGTGTTTGCCTTCATGAGTTTTTATAACATGCACTGATCATCAGAACATGTAAAAAACTGGGAGGAGGATATGCTAATGTAATTATGTACCAGATGCAATCTGATCAAACCTAAAAACTTATTTTGGGTGCAATTTCTGATGTTTAGGTTGTTTAAATGTTTGGTGCAAACTCAATGAACAAATTCGGTCATTCTGGCAAGAAGGGGGCACAAGTGTAATAACATATTTAGACTGTCAGAAATCAAACCGAAAAGACATATAACTTATTAAGCAATGCTATCTTTGTGCTGCTGGATAAACTAAGGGCCAACTTGGAGTCAGTCACAAATAGAAACCATTGCCTTTCTTCTATGGTAAGAAGGCTTACAATGTCACATTTTCTTGTGTCTGCATTGATAATTTTAGCGCTCCATCACTGTTAATGGCTTTTCCCTGAGTAATATTTTGTGCTGCACAGTCCAGCAACAGATTAATTTTAGAGGTGAGGGGGCATATGGCTGTTTTCTAGCCTTGCACTTGTTCACTATCATCAGATCAAGTGTGAAAGTAGTTTACAACAAAAAAATGTTTTTTCAGTATATAATATATCAAGTAACAAACTACAGCAGGTATAAATAACAAAAGGATGAGGTGAAACAGTCTTCTTTGAGCTTGGTAGAGGAGCAACCACAAACCAACATTTACTGCTTACTTGTTTTTATGCTGTGGGAATTTCTAGGACAAACTCTCCCATGAATACATGGTGGGGTGTAGTGCAACCCTACATGCAACCAGTGTGACAAACAAATTGCATTACCGCTTATAGAGTGGTGTGTTTCAGCTTTTATGGCTGTTGTTCTCAAACCATGGTGCTAAAAATGCACAATGTTTTCTTTAAAAAAAAATTATCCATTAATTAAAAAATTTAAACTGTTACAAACATGCAGTGTTTCTAGAAAGATGATTTTACTGTTTCTGATTGGCATTGCTTCCAGAAGCTAAGACACTGACCTTGACTGGTGTGACAGTGGATAGGGGATGATTTGATTTTAAATTTCATGCAAACAGAAAAGTTCCTTTTTTCCTCATTTTCTCCACATAGAGATCATAGCTGCCATCGATGGGCAGTTCTATTACGAAATATGACTGCCTTTGACACATGCAAAATTAACCCACTGCTCTCAACCATCAGATCCTCATTTGAATAGGGTGTAAGCACTAATTTTACACTTGTTATCGATTGAGCTCACTATTTTAGTAAATTACCCTCAAAACTTATATTACATGCATTCACAATTTTTGGTTTGGACAACAAATGAAGCTCACCTTTTGTGGGATATTGCTTGCAGGGCTGGGTGATACAGAAATATATATTTATTATTTTTTTAATCCTTTTTTTTTGTTTGGTACTTTCATTTCCACCAACATAAGTGTATTTTAGCTATTGAACAAAGAATACTTAAAAAGGTTCTCATTTAATGTACAATGGGAAGTAAGCTAATGGATCTTGACTCAGGTTATTGTTTCTTTCAGAATATTAAAGCTTGTCAAATAACAATGTTTAAATGATTGTAGTATATGTGTACTATAAATGTTAAGAAACTTTAAATAAATATTCATAATAAATCACATGTTACTGCTGAGTTTGATCACCTCCAAAAAATGTCTCCCTCTCTCATTTATAATGTCACTGATAGACCAAAGCTGTGCTCTCTTACCTATTAACAATAATGTTGCTTATTTTTAAAGTAAAGATAACAATAACATGTGTTGGCTTTTTTGCCATTAAAGTATATTGATAAGTTTTATGTAGTTGCACATATACAATACAATATGTTTAAACTCTTCAGAAACTTTAAGAGTAAAAACAACTGCTGCCTAGTGATAGCTTCTAAACTTCAAAAAGTAGGTCCTTTTTTGGTACATAGGAGTCTTTCTCACTCTAGAAGAAAGTATTTTCAAAAAAGATAGCAAGAAATTCCTTTTAATTAGCTGTCTGACATTACAAACTCTGCCTGTAATTGGCTGTAAGTCTTGTCATGATTTCTTCTCCTCCAGCCTGCTGATAAAGCAGCTGGTTCTGGGTTTTTTTATACTCAGA
Source organism: Cyprinodon variegatus (assembly GCF_000732505.1). Taxonomy (NCBI): domain Eukaryota; kingdom Metazoa; phylum Chordata; class Actinopteri; order Cyprinodontiformes; family Cyprinodontidae; genus Cyprinodon; species Cyprinodon variegatus. The sequence goes on along the minus strand of NW_015151154.1, from coordinate 140,880 downwards.
AAGAACAAACCTGGGAATCAATCAATCAGGTTTTCCTCACAATGTAAGAGAGTCCTAATCCCCTTTACAGATCTGTTTCTGGTGCATGTTTCTGTTGGCATATTATGCAAAACTATTTTCACTATGTCTACTTCTACTTTTTAAGTTCAATTTTTCTGCTTGAAAAGTAAAGTGTTCTCCAGGTTGCATTACAACAGCCTTATCCAGAGCACTTAGTCTTTACTACTGTATGTTAATTCTGATTTTGAATTTATTGAAGTAAAAGGGAAAGATTAAGACAAAAGAGATGTTTAGAACTAAATTTGTGTGGATTTAATTGAAGTGAAATGGATTTAGCTTTTCTCCATTAATCTTAAACGATGAAACTCTGCTACCATCCAACAAAAGTCAAATTGTATTACTGAAAGAATGTGAGTGCTGTCAATTTACAAAAAAAAAAAAAGCGAACTGGTTATTATAATGTTAAACATTGGTAAGAACGCTTACATTATGTTTTGAATGATAAACTTTTGTGAAATTTCCCTCAGTGTTCAGCTTCTTGCGGAGGAGGACTGCAGCATCGGCTCATCAAATGTGTCAACACAAAGGCAGAGGATTCAGAAGAATTGGATCAAGATCAGTGTGACAACAAGCTAAAACCAAACGACAACCAAAAGTGTAACATGCAGGATTGCAAAACTGCTCCCTCCGGTAAGTTATTTGTTGCAAACTTTTGTTGTTGTTGTTATTTTAATTTCATCCCTTGCATAAAGGAGACTTTTGCACTCTAAGAAAAATAGTTTAGTCAGATCATATTCAATGTCATTCATGCATTGTCAACATAACAGTGAAAAGAGAAAAATCTATTTCATTTTGTCACAATGTAACCTTGAAATTTCATATTGTATCATGGGAGTGGGAAAAAAGCAAAGTGGGAGTTAATGGTCAGAAATCTTTTAGCAGCGGGTAGAAAACAGACGCCTGAAGAGATCAACTTCAATTTCAAACTGAGACCGGAGTTGAGCACCTCCTGAGTTTTCTCAGTAATCTCTGTGCTTTCAGCATCCAGGAATACTGGGAAAATTATTACAGAATTTATCTAAAGCTGCAGAACATATTTTTTTATAATTTTGCAGCACATTCAATGATTCATTCTCTCTCCCTGAATTTCATATAAAACAGCATTAAGTGATGTTTATTGTTTTCACCAACAGTATTTTGCAAAAGTGAGTACATCAATACTGTACATTATTATAGATATTTTACTTTTTCATGGGAACCACATGACAAATGGGTATGTGTTGAAGTAGTCTGGGTACAGCTTGTATAACGATAAAAATGTCTGTCCCCTTAAATAGCTCAGCAAACAAACATTCATTTCTGGTCTGCTGGAAAAAAAAGTGAGTTGCAACCCTAAGTGAAAATATCCAAATCAATCCTGTCAATATTCTCTGCCTCCACCAAAGTAGCAGGAAGGCCTCTTGTGTGTTTGTGGTCTATGTCAGGAACATTTATACAAAGCACAAATGTACCATTGTTGTATTATTTGATTGTTCATCTTATATCAGATTTGTGTCATAAAATGCTCCAACATTATTACTCATTTCCTGCCATCATGCAGCCCTTTCCAGGTGCATGTGTGTCATTTACCTGATGAACAGATGGCATCATGGCACACAGTAGAAAGGACCAGAGGCAGTATGATATTTTGGGCAATGTTCTGCTAAGAAGTCTGTTCTGTCATCTATGTGAAATTTATTTTTGATGCATAAAAAATGCCTAAACATTATTGCAGAACAAACGCACCATTTTATGAAAAATGTCTTCTTTGATGGTTCTGGCCTGTTTCAACACAAGGAGTAAAATAGTTAATTTAAAGTTTTCACTTGGCTTCCAAATCCCCCAGATCCCAATCTAATTAAACCTCTGAGAGACATTCTGTACAAAGACCTTTAACCCATGGGGATCTCCCTGATGCCTGGTAGCATGGAACACTTTCAGAGTGTCTTACTAGTTTAGAAATACAGTATTATAAAAGGTCCTATTGGTTCCTTCTTTCTGTCTGCTTCTGAGCCAAAATTTCTGCATTCTTCATGTTTCTGTAGCAGATCTTGATTTTTACGCTTAACAAAATTAAGCACAATCATATCAACAAAATAAGCATAAGCCATAAATGAGTACTGTTGCTGCCAAAGTAGACGGGGATAAATACAGCAAGATTTCTAGATTTTTAAATATATTTACTGCTTCCACACAGCTGAATCTAATAATCACATGTTTTTTATTTGATTATGTAATTTAGCCTTTGATTGGAAGGTAATTTAACACCCTTTGGTCAGAACAGCTGAGTCTGTCATGTGCTTAACCGGGAAAAAGATTAACTGCTCTCTCTAAATGACAGTAAAGGTTTACCTAAGGCAAAGTTCTTAAAGAACACCCTGAATGTTTGGTTTATAAATGGCAGTAAATATTCTCAGTCATCCAGGTCATAGTCAGTAGCGCTGGAGTAGTGTTGAGATCCAGGCTTATAGAGTAGCCCAAACAAAAGCCTTGTTATGGCTTAGAAAACATTTCTGTTCAATTTGTAGGTTTTCTACTCCAGACACTTTGAATTGAGAAGGCTTCCTGGATGAGAAGCAAAACATCTACAAACTTAGAAAACTACATCCAGTTGTTGTTTTTTTTGTTTGTTTTTGGCAGGGGGCGGATTTATAGTTAACTTTAAGATGGAACAGAACATAGATGATTTTTTTAAGCTCACACTACTTTTTTCTAGTGCTGGGCAATCGATTGCAATAACTATCCAATTGCAACTTATCAAAACATCATTTTTTAATCACAGAGGCATTTAGTTTTGGTGACATTACATTTAACAAGAGTAATACACTAAATTTCTCATCCCAGCCCTTAAGGTAGGTAATACAGTTAAGGTGGGTTTGCCGCCGTGCAGAATAGAAGAAAGAATCGCAGCTAGCATGCAGATCCATTCGTACACACGTATCCATACATTTTTTTCCAAACAAAGGTTACAGTAATGTCCTGCAATAATGAACTCTGGGCAAGACGCCTTTTAGGGTCATTAAAAAGAAACCCTGGAGTAAAACATCCTCATGGTGGCGGTTAGTGCAAAGAAAAATCATGATTGCAATATTAGTTAAAAAATAATGTTAATTTAGATTTTTTAGCAAATTCGTTCAGTCTTATACCCCTTCGGCACCCCTTTGACACCACTGAATGCAATATACAGATGTCAACACACCATGCCAGTCGCTTCTGATCTAAACAAGCCGAATCAGCTCTGTTTATATTCAGTAAACATGGTACTGGTAAGTGGGATTCGGACATTCAGACTGGCTCCCATCCATGTTGCTTACCCTTGTTTACTTTCTGATTTCCGTTGCACTGTCGACATCATCAACACTCACCCAGCATGATGAAGTCATCACAGTGGTGGGGGGCAGTGACCACGCAGCTTTCCAGCAGGGGGTCAGACTCTGCTTTTCAGTCAAAAGGGAAAAGAGCCAAAAGCTGATTGTTAGCAGGTGGGAAAGCGGCTTTAGTTTATTCTGTTGGTATCCAGAAGAAAGTGAATCCTAAAGGCAAAAGCTCTTAATTCATTCTTTCATTTATTTCCTCATACCAACCTAGAGCCATGAGATATTGGGTTTAACAAAATGGCCCAAAAATATAATCCAGCAAAATAAACTGGATAGAATGTTGGGGTTTCCCTACCTGGTATGTCTAATAAGCTTAGTTTAAATCGTTTAAACTTGTTTCATTTTAACCTAATGTAGAAGTATTGACTCCCTTCTCATCCTATTCCTTGATGTATCCTTTTATTTAGATTAGTATGATGGATCCATCTTAGCAGATTGTTCGCAGGATGTCTAAAGATTCAGCTTTGATCTGATAAGACCTCTGGTTGGAGAGAGACAGTTAAAGGTAAAACCTAATTTTCTGTTGATACCAGTCATTTCAAGCTTGCTTTCAGAAATGTTAAATGGTGAGCTTTTGTTTTTCCACTAGCACACGAGATAAAGGGAATGACAAACAAAAGCTTTTACCTTAAAGGTTGTGATGATTTAGAGCTGAAATAAAATCTAAGTTTCACTTTCTTCAATTGACTATTTCATATACAATGCTAATATAAATGTGCACTTTAAAATCAATGTGAGACGGCTTGTTTTGGCTTCATAAATCAGAAAAGTTACCTTGAATTTGAGCTTTAGGGTGATAAAGAACATCAAATCTGAGATTTTTTCTCTGCATAAACTTTGCTGTATTTTGCTCTCAGCATTACTGATATCAGTCTGGAATTTAGAAGCTCTCGCTTCTGAAGGCCACATCACAGACCAGTCGAGAAGCTGACTAGAGTCATATTAATGGGATTTTTTGTTAACAAGATCCTCATAGAATAAGCTGAAGTTCTTCTTCAGAAGATGGTTGCTAACAGGCAGCTCTTTAGAACAGGGCTTTACTCGAACCCTTGTTAGAAATTTAAAGTTGAACTTTGGTCGAGTCACTCTAATATTTATACAAGTTCATTTCTGGGTTTGATGTTAATGCCTCTTTGAAGTCTGTTGCCAAAGAAACTCCCATTTAGGCACATCATTTGACATTTTGTTTAACTCGAGTAAAGGGATGGACTCTTTAAAGTGTGGTTAATGGCTCCACTATAGAATAAATGTACCTCACAACTCACATGCAGTGAATGTCATTGTTAAAAAAAAAGTTTTGTCTTTTTTTCTTACTCAAAGTTTGAAAGGAATACAACAATAATTCATCATCATATGCAGCTGCAAGATTAACCTGTTAAAACCTGTCTGATAGGCTAAACAGTCCATGGAATTAAACAAGAGCCAGACCATCAAAATAGATTTGTTATCTCCAGGCCATTAGGAGTGAAAGAGCATCATTACAATCGTGTGTGTATATATATATATTGGACTATATATACGGACTGTCCTATATATATATCTCTTCCTCACCCATCACGGGCGGTCTTCCCCCCCTTTTTCTCCAAGCTCGGGTCCTGGGAGCTTGAGGGTTCTGCGCAGCATCTTTGCTGTTGCTAGAACTGCATTTCTCTGGACTGAGATGTCTGATGTATTTCCAGGGATCTGCTGTAACCACTCCTCCATTCTGGAGGTCATGACCCTATTGACCACGGGTACCACTGATGCCTTGACCTTCCAGGTTTTCTCCAGCTCTTCTCTGAGCCCCTGGTATTTCTCTAGTTTTTCATGCTCTTTTTTCCTAATGTTGCAGTCACTTGGTATTGCTATGTCAGCCACAATGGCTTTCCTCTGTTTTTTGTCCACCACCACTATGTCTGGTTGGTTTGCCATTACCATTCTGTCCGTATGTATGTGGAAGTCCCACAGAATCTTGGCTTGGTCATTCTCTACCTTTTTTGGGTTGTTTCCCATTTGGGGGTCTCCAGCCCATACTCTGCATAGATGTTCCTGTACACTATTCCAGCCACTTGGTTATGGCGCTCCATGTAAGCTTTCCCTGCCAGCATCTTACACCCTGCAGTTATGTGCTGGATCTAGAAAAAAAGTTTTTAGAAAACAGGAATGATGCTGCAATTTGCCATTTAAGGGATAGTATTGAATATCCAAATGCTTTTATTAAAAGGTAAATGAGCATGACATTGACTTTAAAAAGCTTAAAAAGGTTGTTTACAGACACCCTTTCAAGGCACATTTATTGGTTGTTGAATTAGTTTATAGATCTTTACATTAATATTAATATCTTAAAGCTGCTCCATTTATATACATGTCTTGCCTACTAAACCAATTTTAAGTATTCCAGTACAGTATAATGCTGGATGAAGGCCAACATTGCTCATTCTTATGTCCGGTTTTAAAAAAAAGAAAAAACGGATACAAATTAGTCGTCCTCAGAATGACACCTCCTGGAAGCTGAATTGCCAGCCTTGCTGACATTTTGAAAGCATGGAAGTATGAAAGTGTTATCATAAGCATTTGAGGCATCTGATAACCTGGAAACAAACATCGCCTCTGTTTGTGTGTGTTAATGCCTCTTCCTTAGACCCAGCAGTTGCTTTCTATCAACACACAGCTTCTGCCGGTCACGAAAACATTTATATAAACGAGAGGTTTGTTTCTATTCCTGTAAAGAAAATGTCACTGTGAATGTAAATTCAAATTAGAACTTAAATGTTTGAGTTGCTAATATTCACATATAATTTTTGTGATTCCATGGCAAAATATTTGCCTCTTAGCAGATGCATTATGGGGGCTGAGGGGTTTAATTGCTGTGGAAATACATGGTTTCAAAGGAAATTGAAGAACCACAAACAGAAAAATTAGATTTGCAAGCATAAAAAATTAGACTAGCAAATGCACGCAAATGGAAAATCTTGCAAAGGTGAAATGCTGCCATCACATAAAATAGAGAGCAGCGAAGTGGAAACATGCTGCAAAAAAATAAAAATAAAACCCACTGCAAATACATTTCCTCCCTTGTAGCACTTTTTTCATTTCATGTGTTTTTTGAGATTGTGTGTGTTTTTTTTTTTTGTGTTTGCTAGTATAAGTTTGGCAGTTACTGGAGCTTTTAAATTGGCTTTAAGACATGTATTAACACAATGTTATTTGAAACAACATTATGGTGTCCAGACAACTATAACACGTAGAAGATGCATTAATATTAATGTATTCATGAAGAACACCAAAACAAAAAATAGATCCTGATGGAAAACATCTTCCCCAACATGCTTTTTATAACTGTAATCACTGTGCAGAATAAGGAACTAACTTATTAAGCAAAGTATATGATGAGTTTCTGGAAAAGGTCTTTGCAGGCTTTACATTTTTTCATAAAGGCATCTGAACCAGCTAAGTAAAACTTTTAACTTTCCTGCTATTTAATAAAATTAAACCAAATCAAACAGAAAACATTATGTGAACTTTAAGTATCTAACTTTTAAGAGAGAAAGCGAGGTACACAAATGGTCAAACCGGGGTAATTTTTTAAATAGTTTTCCGCTTAACATTCTTAACACCCACTTCATGGGTTCGTTTTTTACATCATTATCAATTCGAAGAGAAAGTCATATTTTACTTTTCTTTAGTACTGATATAAAGGTTTCCCAGTCATATTTGAATCTAATGAAACATTGCTCTAGTGTGTATAAAAATCATAATTCATAATTAAACCTTTTAAAATCCCAAGATTAGCTACAGATTTAGCAAAAAAAGATTTTTTCAACCATCTTGAAAGAATAATGTATTGCCCCAAAACGCATTTTATTGAAATCATTGCTTAGTTAAAAGCTAAAAAGTTAAAAGTCTGTTTATCTGTCAGTTTCTTTACATGAACCCGAGATACAAAGGCATCAAAATGTCGTTCCTCAGCATCCCAGTGTGATAACAGTGGGATGTAAGACAAGACAAAGTGACAAAAATCTACAGTCTAGGTTTTGCCAGGATGTTAACATCAGTTGTTTTCTCTTGTTTGTTGAGATATTATTTTAGACTAATTTTTCATAGATTTGCTCTCATTTGCATATTTTCTTGCATAATGTACAGAGAGCAAATTTGATCCTAAATTCTAAAAGCTTGCTGAGACTATTTTGCCTGCAGCTACACCCAAAGCAAAGCTGTTTATATATATATATATATATATATATATATATATATATATATATATATATATATATATATATATACATATATATATCAAAATCCTGATTCTGTTAACCGATTCAACTGAACAAAACACCACTAATTTGAATAAAATTTAAAAATATGTGCCTTTGCATGCACCTACCTCGAACCTACCTGGACTCATTTGCGGCTAGCAGTGGGATCAAACACAGTAAAGGACTTCTGATAAATGGAAAAGATTTTATGGTTAGGGAATCAGCGTTGGGTTTATATTAAGATTTAACAGAGTGGAGGAAAACAATGGATCCCCTCAGATATTGATATGTGTGAGCAATATAAGGTTTTAGCTAGTTTTGGAAGATTTTTACTCTGTAGGTTTTGTGTAATATTTTATATTTCTGTGCTGTTAAATGTACATTAAGCTGTTTTATGTTGTTAAACACTACAGATTTAGTGTTTAGTTTTTTCTTGGACTTAACACTTTTCTGATAAAAAAAAAAACTGAAAATGTTAGAACCGTAAATTGACAGTCATATGTTTATATTATTGTTTTTATATATATTTTTATACTATTTTTTAAGGCTGCACTTTAAAAAAAAAAAAAAGAAAAGAAAGAAATTGTCCAGAGAGCTGTTCTAAACAAAATTTCTTTTTGTTTTACACTTTTGTAAAAAAAAAATCACAAACAAATCTGTCTAAGTCTGAATCATTAAGTCAGACAATAAAAGAAACAAAGTACTTAAAAAACATAAAAAACTAACTAAAATATTCAAAATGACCAAGAATAAACAAATATACTATAGCTTGATGAAGTTCCTACTATGATACACTATTCAATGGTTACAGCTATTTAAGCCAGAATTCTTATATAGATATACTAACTAGCAAATCAGTAAAATCAAATATAACAATTATGCACTCTAATCAAATTCTACCTTGATTTTTTTTTTTTTCAGAATTTCACTTTTTATCTTTTTTGCCTGTTTTAGAGGCATTTCAAAGATGTTTGAGGTGCTGCTATTATGTAATCATCAGTGTTTTATATCTCTGGTTGTTTAAGCTTAATAAGATCCATATTCTAATAGTCTTGTCTTTTCCTTCCTGGATAACAGTAATATATGAAAAGCTTTTAAATAATCTCTAATCAATTTTTTTAGCAGACACTTTCTTTTTTTTATATGCTGGTTATACTGTTTAAGGGACATGAACGGTCAGAGGATTGAGGAGCTTTCCTGCCTTTGAACTGCAGAAAGCTAACCTACTGTAACCCACATGGTTGGCTGCAGTCAACCACTGGAAGAATCTAGAGGTTAGCAACTACAGCCCTATCGTGAAGAATTGCTTATTTAATAGAATTGGAATCTAAAGACTCTATCCAAGAAAATGTTTTTCTTATTTAAATATATGACAGAGTAGGGTTAGTCAGTTTGGTATTAGCCATCGCAAATTCAAGATTTCATTTCCAGGGTCCGAAGTTGCAGAAAAGAGTCAAGATTCTTTAAACAGGAAATCCGCCATAGCATACTTTTGAAAGTAAGGTGACCAGATTTCAGAAATCAAATCTTTGGATATTTTCAGCTCATAGATACAAAAAAAATGCATCTTATCAAGAGGAAACTAGGAAGCTGGGACAGTTTTGGACATGGTTAAATTTAAATGACAAAAAATTAAAAGCCAGGAATGTGACTATCCAGGCTGGTAAAATGAATAAGTCTGTGGTGTTATTAAGGTAAAACTAGAACTGTGTCTCTGGGTTCAGGGGCCTAAACAGCACTGCTGTCCCTGAGAGGAGAGTGATACGAGGTAAATAATAAACTGAAAATCCAAACATTCCTCCAACACTAACACTATGCCTGTGGCTGTCCATGGAGACAGTGTTCCCTCGCCTCTTCAGAAAAATGTAACAAATAGTCATTCTGTTCACATCCACATACCAATGAGAATAAGTTTATTCGTTTTTTTCAACATGGGTCACAAATAAGTAGTGGTCAAGCCTGAAGGTAAAGGATGACAAATTTGTATTATTGTCAGATTATAACTGACTGCATCAGGGGCCTGATCAAAGAAGAAGATGATTTTCTCCTAGTAATGTGCTACAGTATATGCACAGCTCCACTACTTCCTGAACTTCAGCAGCTCCTTCACTTCCTGACTTCCATTACTAGAGAAGCTGATTACTCCAGGTGTGGCTGCCTGGTAACTCAGATCCTTTTCTTTCTGGCCTGCCTCTGACATCTCTCTGTTTTCTGCTTCATTCTTCCAAGTAGATTTCTCTCCCATTTCTTTATCTGCTCTTACCAGCAGTGTTGGTAAGACACTTTCAAGTTTCTTTTTATCTGTCTTCCTATTCTCTCTCCTCTTCTATCAATCTTGCACTATTTTAAAGCAGAGAAACTTACTAAAACATACAAAATATTATCATGCATTATTATTGTTATTATTATTATCATTATTATTATTATTATTATTACTATTATTATTGCATCATTCTCAGATCATGCAGATCTTGTCTCAATCAGTTTTCCAGTTTCTGACTTGATGAACTTTCATAAAAAACTGAGTAGTAGAAAAGCACAGCTAAGCCTAGAGGTCTATGCTAGTAAATCACAACCATAAATCAGGATAACTCTCCTTATAACTAAGTATCTGAAAATATGAACTAACGGTCAACAAACAGTTTTAAAACATTTTTAGGAGAACGCTTATTGATCCCTTAAAAACCATTGTGCCAGATTAGCAACTTAAAAGGTGTTTTCAGTCTATTAGATTTTATCTCTTTTACCCATGCCAGCTGAAACCCAGGGTACCCTGTATTACTTGTTGTTGATTAGCTTGGTTTATGTTACATTTTTCAAAAGGATCAGCCCAATCAATAAAATTATTCAATTAACACACTTATAACACAGGGCAGTTCTCCATCAGCTGCAGAATCAGTGCATTCAGTTCCCCATTGTTATGTTAACTGCAGCTCAACCAGTTACCATAACAGCCGTTTCTGCACCCAACATGCTCACATGCTCATAAGACTGTAAAACCTGGGACTTTTCTAGGATGATTTTAGCTGAGGACAGATGGTACAAAATGGGGACTGTCCCTGGAAACCGGGGATGTCTGGTCACTATATTTAAAAGGCACTCTAAATTGACCAAATCAATGACAGTTTATCAGGTGCATGGCTGCTTAAGGAAAATATTTGCATGCTAATAATGTGACACATAAAACTGACACTATATAAGTCTTATTGGTTTTATGATAGGAGAAACTCAACAAATGTTGAAAATGGTTATTTTAAAATTCTCCATTTAAAGGTTTTCTATAATATTGTGAAAACCACACAGCAGCACTTAGAGGTTATCCTAATGTTCTCATCAAAGCACAGCTTTTTGTATGTATTTTTTTTTTATGTGCAAATGTTTCATATTTTAGTCTCCATTTGCAGATTTCTCCCACTAAAAGATCCCCTTGCATCATTTAACTCCAACAGCTCAATATTTAGACTGCAACACTTTGGGTCATGCCTACAAACAGAATATTAAGTAGTCAACAGACAAGTAAACGGAGTTAATCCTGTACTTTTGTGAAAATAATCACAGCAGGTTTGCCTCAGAGGGGCTTCAGATTTTACAACAGTGTTTCATTACCAACCAGTTGTGAAAGAAACAAAAAAAAAAAAGCATGTCTGATCCAGTCGGCTAGACATCACAATTTGGCAGAGGTCAACACCACTCAAATCCTCACACTAGGCTGGGATTCCTGCTTCTTACACTTTATCTTTGGTTAAAGTTATTCACACTGTTTTTGTTGCTAAAAAGCACATTTAGTAGAATTGTTTTATCTTCACCTTACTGTATTTGTTTCTTTACAGAAACAACTTCTGATTTATTTTATTATCTGCCTAACAGCATCTGAAATTTGTCTGCTGCAATTTGTTTCCCATAGTCCTTTAGATGCTAAATGGGAGTTTAAATGATACTGCCACTTGGGGCCAAAACACAGAACTGCAGCACTTTTCTGCCTATTCTCGTAGCACACGCTTGCACTTAACAGTTTTTTATTTGTTTTTTTGAGTGGGATTTTTTTTATTTTCTGCACCGTATTCTGGAGTTGCCATTGGTGTCTGCATTAACCTGGATGTCTGTATCCTCAAAGTCTATATTGAATATATCAATTCGATTTTTTGTCTGACCCATTTAACGTAGACGAGCTTGACTTCACATCTGCCGAACAGCATGGGAACCTCCGACCTAAAGTACATTCATGAAAATAGCCTACATGCTTATAAATGCATCGGCACTGAACTACTGAGGTGTCGGTCTGCTCATCAAATAAACCTTTTGTCTTAAAGGGTCAAATAAAAAGGTTATTTTCTAGATTTCTTTCAGTAGAAACATTCATAAAGTCTCTTCCATGCTCAGGGCAAATCATTACATGTCATTCCCTTTCAAATACAGTACTTACCATTTTACACATGTTTATGTTTTTATCAGGAACCAAGTAAGCAGGTCAATATAGTTCACATTAACCAACCAATGATCGTTAATCACCAAAATATTCCTTTAGTACTATCCTTGCTACAAACTATACTTAGTTACTGCATAAACCCAACTTCCATTAAATTCACAAACCCATCTGTATATGTTAACAGTTAATATTATTATCAGTCACTGTGTTATTTTACCTGTAAATATGGTGTCACTTGTACATCGGTTTTTATGTGTATTTAGTGTAAATATGCCATACAAAATACCTGATCTGTGCCTTATATTTACCACGCTATTTATGCATTATGGATTTACAGTAGTAGCCATTCAAAATTTCCCCATTTTCCTTGGCTGGTCCCCTACAATTCCTTTTTATACATCAATATTTATACTAAAATATTCTTTCAGTCCTGATTTGTGGACATAAGATCTAAAGAGAAGCACCATCTCTTCTCAGACCCTGTAATTAAGTGAAAGGCTGGAGTCAGAGTGAAAAAAAAAATATGCAAGAGGGGGTCACTCCAGTGGCTGGAGGATCGAGGGAAGTGGGCTGTCATCCGGCTGGCGTTTGACTGGGAAGGGACATTTTGAATGGCTGCTACTGTACTGGACTTAATTGTTGTTTGGTGCTGAACTGCATTTCATTGCTCTGTATATGTGTAATGGCAATTAAAGTGACATCTTAATCTTATTTAACAACTTCTAAATATTTTAGTATCATTCAAAACAGATCAGACAGATTATCTATCATTAAATCAGCGGGAAAATGTTTGTCCCAGTGTGAATAGAGTACTCAGATTGGCTCTGCTATATGTGAGCTTATCTGCACATCCCACAACAATGATGCAACCATGATGATAAGAGCACAGCAAACACAGCACATCTACTGAAGTGAATACAGTCTAATTCAGAGACAGCATAACAGTTTTTGCTTTGAGGAAGATGCCTGGTGTTCTTCTTTAGCCTTTCCCCATCATAGAGACGTCCTTATGGACTCTTCTGGCTTAGCTATCAAAAACCTTTGAGACCCCATGAATGCAAGCATGCTAAGTGTCCTTTAATCAAAGAACTTTGTATGAGCTTTAAAAAACAAAACATCTATCAGATGGATTCTTTGTCTGTTTGCAATTCCCTTGCTAGTTCAACTGGTGTTGTCTGCTCTTGAAACATTTCTGTCCACTTCTTCATACATTTTTCTTTCCTTGTGTCAGTTGGCTTACTAGATTTCTATTTTTCTTTTAGAAAATTATTGTAAATAGCATGTGAGCTATTATGAAACAGAAAAAGTATTGGGACCCCAAAAGTACTTTAAGAGACATTCCTCCAGTCCTTTTAATGCAAGCAGCAAATCCACTATAAAATAACCCTTTTAAAGATAACAGGAAAGTAAAGCTAAACTTTAGCACTTTTACTAGACAGAGTGAGCGATACTAAATTAGTACTGAGAATATTACAATGATAAAATATAAGAAGAGTCTAAAGTCCGAAAAGAGCTCCAATCTCCAGGCTCCCTCTGGGCACCCACCCTGCAGAGGAGGAGCACGCCCTTATGTGTACCAGTAAAATGAAATGGCTCACCACACTGTTGCCAGCAGTTTTTTTCTATTGAAGTGTATCGGGCAGACTATGAGAGCGCTTTCATGCAGCATGAGGCAGTCAGATCAGGTCGACATAATAACAGTAATAAGCTCTATTGTAGCTAATGTGAATATAAGTTAAAATCAGCAAATGTAGGGTCTATTATGGTGTTTCTCCCTATGTATTTATCCCTGATGTGTACCCAATTTCTGTCTAATAGCTTTTAATAAAGGCTGTTTGTTCAAAAAAAGAAATGAAGTGAGACACCCCCTTAAATAACTTAATGATTACTCATTTCAATGTGCTTTGAGATTCTTTTGAGCTATTTTAGGTGCAGCTTTATCTTCGCCATCTTATCTTTTCAACCATATATCAATTCATTTTCTAATACACAGTTTTTTTTAATCCTATTAATTAAATATTCCTACTTTGTATTTATTAATATTTATGAAAAATCTCTCTGAACATGACCTTTAATGTTCCTATAGATTCCTTTAAAAATTGTCTTGTTGATGACTACTTTTACAACTGTCAATTCAACAACAGTAGCGCAGGATGCAGGAGTGTGCTCTGAAACCGGAGGGTTGCCGGTTCGAACCCCAGCTCCTTCCGTGTCATTGTGCCCTTAGGCAAGGCACCAACCACCACCACCATCATCAGGCAACGTGGGTTGCCTGATTCAGTGAGTGAATGGGTGAAGTGCTGCTAACGTTAAGAGCTTTGGGGTATTTGGACTTGATAAAGCAATTTACCATTTTTATTTGATGTGTGGAAATTATTAAGAAAGCAAAAAGAACAATATCTGGCTTTCCCCCCACTAGAGCCTCTAATACAGTGTTAACGTCAATGTTATTATATTATAGCGATGTCATTTGCTGTCCTGTCTACATCTATACATATATTTATATATAGTCATTATATTATTGCTCAGAGATTGAATAATTTGAGGGTTAAAGTTGTGAAACATAGAATTTTTATATTTCTTGACCTTTTTATGCATTTCATTATTTCTGACTGTCTAACTTTGTTTACTGTTGTTACACACTGTTACTGTCTTTTCTTTTTGCACATATTTTGGTTTCCTAAACAATTTTTCTTACTGTCATTCTTATCTGCCTTTTGGGGTTTACATTAAAGTATTGAAATTCTCTTTTAAAGTTTTGTTTGTTTTTGATCTAAGCCTGATCATTTTCAAACAGTCTGCATAGTTTTCTGACACCCTGAGTCTGCATCTTGCCAAGTAAATCATAGTGTTAGCACTTTTGCAGGAAGTCTGTGCTGATCCCTGCATCTTGGTCTATTTCTGGATCCAAACTTTCACACTCTGTAACTGCTCTAAATAGGCAAAAGCTTCCCACAACATCACCGCCAGGCTGGAACGATTTTGAGCTCATGGCACAGTTCTGATTCACCCACAAGGTCCTAGGAATATTTATTGGAGGTTTTGGTAGCTTAAGTGAACCAGTTGAAAGCTTCAGGCATGGATTTAAACCTGCTTCTGGCCTCAAAACTGAGAATATGTTTTTAAATCAACTCTGGGTTTCTAAGTGATATATTACATCTGCTAATTTTAGATAGTGCCTTGCAAGTTAATATTAATAATGCTTCAATTTTTGGTCTCATTACTATCATAAAGTTTGTTAATTATTATTGTGTCACATGTTAGATCAACATAAAGTTGCAAAAATATTGAAGTGAAAGGAAACTGAGAGCTGTTCTTTTCAAGATTTATTTACAGAAGAAAATCTCAAAAGTATGGAATATATATTTATCAACTCCATTATTAATTCATCCCTAAATAAAATCCAGTGCAGAGCAAGAAACTCAACTCAACTTTATTTATAAAGGCCTTTAACACAGTCCCAGCTGCCTCAGAGTGCTGTACATACCAAGTAAGGTTATAATTGTATAAAAACAACAGAAATGTAAGATAATAAAACTAATAGAATTTAATTAATTAAAACAAAAACAACATAAAAAATAAACAATAAAACAAAACCCATTGGAAAAAAAGAGTCTCATGCTGTGTAAGCCAAAAATAGGTTTTAAGTCGAGTCTTAAAAATAGACAGTGAAGAGGATTGTATAATGAGGAGGGGGAGCTTATTCCACATTTTTTTAGCAGCAACTGAAAAAGATCTGTCTCCTCTGAGCTTGTTTGGACCTCGGTTCCTCCAGGTGCATCAGGTCAGCTGACCTGAAGAAATAAGCTTCCCAGTGAAGACAGAGGAAAACTGAAGTTTGCAGTAAACCATGCTGGAGACACACCCTACATATGAGAAAGGGTTTTGGTCAAATAAGACTAAATCAAACATTTTCCAAACAATATGTGTGGCAGGAAAAAACAGCCTGACGTACCAGTCACACTGTTAGAAAGGACAGCAGTATTGTTCTGTTAGAAGGTCAAAGATGCTGAGATGATCATTGGAACTGAAAATGTTTCTGTAAGTGCATTTGGCAGACACTTTAATTCAAAGTAATGCATATATGAGGATACCACAATGCAATAAATCTCAAAGCTTATAATAAGCTTCTTAAAAGGATCCCAGTAATCAGGTCCTGACAGGAGTGACCGTGTAGAAATAGTTGAGGGAAGTGGAGTGATTGAATTTGAGGGGATGGGGGCATAAAGGGTTTGTGTTCTGCTAATCTGTTATTCCACCAACATGTTAGGACTCATGAAAGACTCATGATCTTCCTGACGGAGCATTTGAGTAAAAGCTATTTTATCTTGAAATGTGTATGACTCTTAAAGGAAAAGTCTGGTCAGCAAGGACTAATCAATGGATCATTATCTATAGCTAAAACTAATACGTTTGCAGTGATTTAATGAATTTAGCGTTAATCAGTAAAAAAATTAAAATAATAATTTTCGTTGTGATCACTGAGTCCGGCAGCGGCCATTTTTGCCCAAATACAGTAACACCTCTCTCCTGGAATCTTCCAGCAGTGACGTCACGGTGCGGTAAGCCTAGCGCCATTCTCCCCGCTTTACAAGCAAAATCAATGGGAACTACTAGACACATCTGCAATCAACAAAATTATTGAAGATTTCCAGAGGACTTCACCATTGAAATTCTCCAGAGCTATAGTGAAACTGACAATTCCCACGTGCATGGCAGCTGGATGTTGGAATACATCGTGTAGAAGTGGAAAATAAATGAGTTATTTCACCTCTCTGATTCATGATCCTCCACGGACGGGTTCGTCGTTGGATTGCCACCTTGAAAAGGGAGAATTTGCCATCGAACTTCTGGCCAGTGAAAAAACATATCATTAATCTGTTACTCTCTGCTTCACATAGTGCACTGGTCATCACCATCATGGATAATAGCGCATTGTGACAAACACCAGATACAGCACTGGGACTTGATCAAAAGCCGATACCGCACCGTGACATCACAAACCGATAGGTGGCAGTAATGCTGTTTGACACACATGGATGTCTCCAGTATAGCAAAAAACTTAACATTTATTGAACAATATGTAATAATTTCATACTTAAGGTACTATCAGAAGTTTGTATTCTAAATATTACCATACTTTTTCTTTAAAGATATACAGCTGTGACATTGGTGAAAGGTAGCTTTAAAGACCATTAAAAAAAAAACAGCAACACTTTTTAGATGTTTATTTGTAAAATGCTTTTGTGTATCACCTGTGCTCTACTTCACCTTTATTCAATACTTTTTGTTGGTCTATCTCAAAATATTTCTATGAAGTACACTGAAGTTTGTTGCTGCCACGTGACAAAGAATATAAAAAAAGTTCAGTGGGTTGCAAACACCTCATTATGCAGTTTTAGAAAGATGTTTTAGTATGTTTTTCTTTAGAAGGTAAAGCTCTATGATGTGTTTTGCTTGACATTTAAACCACATTTTTCTTTTAGTAAGTTTAGAGCAGTTATGTGCGTTCAAGTTCATGACTTTTGAGGAACTTTGTTCTCTGGAGCTTGAATTGTATGAATTCAAAATAAAAACCCAGATTTTGGCTTCACCTTAAAACATTTTTTTTTTTTTTTAAACATGTTATGCTCAAATTGAGTCGATGGCAGTTGGGGGGGGGGGGGGTACAATATCTTATTTAATCAGATATTGTTTCGAATGTTATATACTGTTTATGATACACAGTCCAACTAGTTGTGTGTTACAACAATAAATGAAAGAGTGATTAGAGCGCTAATCATGGTCAAACAGTTAATTCTGCACACACATGGAAGAAAGTCACCACAACTTCTATCCAAAATATAAGAGTTTATTAACAAAAATAATTCAGCTCCAAGTCAAACATATTTTAGTTTACCACTCTCAACTAAGACTAGTGAAACTCAACTAAACTAAACTAACTACTATGTACAAAGAGGAAGGGGAACATGGTTGAAAACCATATTACAGTTTAAGATGGATTCTGTGTTTGAAACCAAAGTTTATCTGGAAGAATTTGGGATGTGATCAAATTAGCTTTTAACTAATTTTAAAGAAATTGGAATGTTTTCAGACCAATTCACAATGCAAATCCATGAGGTGAATAAAACATTATTTGGCCAAATAATGTTTTATTAAATGATTTGCTTAATCAAGAACCAAAAACCTTTAGTTAAATGATTCTTTACCCTCTTTGAAATAGCAAATAGACATCAGGATTCCACTAAATGACTCTTGGTCATACTTAGTAATGGAAATGTAATGAGCATCTGAGGAACACATGAACACTAATGTTATATCAGTGTTTAAACCCTTAGTGAATAAAGTTTGTTTGAGCTTCAGCAACAGCTCAACACATATTCCTGTGGCATAGCGTAGCATGGAGTCTGTTCTGTTAGCTTGACTTTACTCATCAGTAAACACATGTTGTTTGTTCTGTCCCTTATTATGCCCGACCTGCAAACTTTTTTCCATGTCCATTTGGAAAGCTTCAGTTTCATCCTGTTGCAGCTCAGCAGTCAGGAGGGGGAGGGGGGGGGGTGTCACACCTCTGTGACTTGCCATGTGACTTACCTGTGGAGGCCTTGGCTGAAACGGGGGTTGTTGCAGAGATTCCACAGCTGATTCCACATCATCATGTCAAGATGAAATCTTGACACTGGTTGCCAATGTCGGAAAAGTATGATCATGGCATATGGCACAACATTTATACATGAAATCCAATTAAGCAGATTTTTAATAAAGCCAGTCTTAAAGATCTGGTCCTTAACCTTCATGTCGGTGATCTACATCCTATGATGTCCATTTAAACATTGGTTAGTCTGTTTACCTTGACTATTTTGGGTACCAGCAAGTTGAAAAGAACACATTCAGTGTTTTAAGCCCTGGATTCAATGTTCTTCTCCTAAAAGTTTGTATAATTACTGGAATCTTGTTATAAAAAGTCTTTAGTTTCAAGAAATAATCCTCTATTTTGTCAGATGAGGTTTTTAATGAGTCTAGAGGGGAAACAGGCTTGTGCTCAGGGGAGGCTCACTGGTTTAGAGACTGATTGAAACTGTCTATCATTAAACTCAAGGTTGTATTCCCAGTTAGTGAATGAAAAACAAATCCTATAGGTGTAAGTCTTATTTCCCCATTTGTCTATCGTTCCATCCGTGACAGAGATAGATTATTAATTTGGTGAGAAATTCTGCAGAAAAAATACACAGCTTTGATACGGCATAATAGTTACACCCAATTCAAGGCTGAGAAACCTTCCTTTTTAATCCCAGAGCCACTTATAATACTTCACACTGATTTTAACTCTGAGATGGGGATGAAACACAGAATCCATAGTACTTTTTGCGGCAAAGTTGATGGGGTACAGACCAAAAGAATTGCTTTTCTTTTTTTTCTAGAGACTAATTGAAGTGCTTCTTTGCTCAGCTTATCTATTATTATCATATTATTGTTAATGTAAGCCTCAAAAAATATTGTTCAAATAAGTTCTTTTGTTTTTGTTTTTCAGAGGCTAATTGAAGTGCTTTCTCTCCCACCCTGTCTAGTCTTATCACTGTTCATGTTAGCTTCAAACATACGATCAAATAAAACAATCATTTTGAAGATATTCTGCACAGCTCTTATCAACCCTGGTAAAGATGAGAAAAACATCTATTAATATCATATGGACCAATTCTGTCATTAATTTAAAGAAACATCTAGTCTCCTCCATCACACTTGAGTATAGGTATTAAGTGTTTTCTGTTTAGCCGGAAAGCTTAATCAAAGTGCAGTTTGACCACCGGGTAGATACAGGTTTAGATACGTACAATCTAAGCGTTTAGTATCACCCGTGATTAGATCCATAATTTTTAGGCTCTTTTTGGAATGCTAAATTGGATCTACATAGCATCTAATAGTTGTCATAGAGCCTTGATGGCCCTAAAATACCTCAGGTCTCATAATAAGGTGTGGAAATTTTTACTTTTCTATTCACTATTTCATCCCCTTTCCCATGTATGAAAATAAAAGAAACATGTTTTATTGTCAGTGTTGTTGTTTTTCACAGACTATAAATGCAGGTACATCTACAATAATTAGGTAATTATCCTGTTATACTTAAAGAAAATTATGCCGCTTGAATTTCCTAAAATCAAAGGAAGATTATTTTCTTATTGCTGGTTACAAATAATTTTAAAAAAAAATGTGTAACTTTAATTATTATTTGAATACCAACATTCTTGTCTGGAAGATAAATGTTGAAACTTTCCTTGATTAAAATTATAATTTTATTTATCATTTAGTATGTTTAGTCATTGAAATAGATGATTTCTTTGTTTTCCCTTCATTTTCTTCCCCCTTTTAAACAGATGATTCAAACATTAGCCTCCTGCTGTCTGCTCTTTCCTAAAGCTTTCGAGCTGCAGATTCACAAACTAAAGCATTTTTATTCATTTATTGCGATAATGATGATTTGCTGCACTTTATTTGCACATTGAAGAGAGAAAATTTGTTCTGATTTGAAGAGTGTTTAAAGGTTAATTTTCAATACTCAGAAAAAGATAGCTGTCTCATGCATACCTAGAATACTACAGTATGGTTTGCATCAAGTTGAAATGTTGCGTGTTAAAGTCATTGTCTGTTGCAGGTATGTTATTAATCTGATTCCAACAGGAAAGTGTGGGTTGTTGTTTTTTTTATATATATATATATATATATATATATGGTGCTCAGGAGAAACCACGCATCAGATAATAAAACAAATAGTAGCCCTGGAACACAAAGATCTAATCACAAGAACAGATTAAGCTCTAAAACATTGAAAGGCTTATGAAATTTGATTTGATCTGCACATGCCTTTTTGCATTTTTAAACATGCAGAAAATTTATCTGAATCATTGCCCAAACCCACTGGCTCCTTTTTTTTTTTCTTGTACAGTGAATTAATAATTTTTCTAATTTGTCGTACAAAATCTGTAATTATTACAGTAGTTTCCATCTGCTGCAAAGAGTTAACTTCCTACCTCAGGTTTGAATAAAGTACATTTTTGAGAAACGGAGCATACTGTGAATAGGTTTTTATAAAATATCTTATATTTGGAGAAATAATAATGGCACTTTTCCATTGGTACCAACTCTGTTCAGCTTGTCTGGATTTGTGCTTTACCATTGCAATTGATTTCCACAGCAAAGTGGGCACAATCATCATATTATTAAGTCTGATTCACTTGTGCTTATATCACTGTCTGTGTGTGATATAAGCAAAAACTTACAAGCAAGTACCTTTGGCATAGTTTTTGGCTTTTAAAACTAACATAATTAAAAATTATAATTAATAGCATATCTGATTTCAAAATGACTATGCAGAATATATCATATAATTATGTCAGAATGAACACAAGCATATTTACATCCAGATGATTATGTTGAATAAATAAAAAGTAATATATTTTTCTTTACTTGTGCTCAATCTGGATCAATATGTTTGATTTTGCTGAGGGTTTAACAGTTTTCTCTGGCTCTGATTTGTGTCCATAAATGTGGGTGGATTTTTCAGCTCCATGCATGCAGAAAGCCTCATTGAAATGTGGGCAGACTGTGAGTCACTGCCCAGAGTCTTATTTCTCATTGAAGCTTTTTTAGAAGCAGGTTTGCCTATATGAATTTGGACTGGAATCATGGGCAAACACAAATTTAGCACCATATAATAGCTTTGAACATCTGTCCATGGTCTCATTCATATTCAAGAAATACTCTGACAGTAGTGAGACTGGCCTGGCTGTGCAGCGGTTCAGCTGGAATGAGAAAAAGGCTTAGATGAGGCAATATTTACACGAAGAGGATGTATTGGGAAATATGTTTATGTGGTGGCTCTTTTTAGAAGGTCAAATAACTACCATGAAGTAATTAATGTGCTATTGTTTTCCTTTTCTTTTGGGCAAATAATGAGATTATATAAACTATAGAGAAAAAAAAGACTTAGTTGCCTTCCTCAATATTGTATTCTGTAGTCAAATTTTTCGTCAACTTGACTACTGTTTGTTTTGGGTGACTAGTATATCACCAAAACAACAAATTGATCACATAGATGACTTTGATTATTCTGATCATTACTTGGCAGGCTTAATGCTATTTTCAAGTGTAGTTAAATAAATAAATTAGGTAAAACTGTGGAATTCAGGGCTTTAAATCTAATCTGTAACTATGTTAATAGAGGTCTTAGAGGAAGGATTTGTATGTTTGGAGCATGGCATGGAACTGGAAAAGTCTTCAGCTCGGTTTTTCTCTTCGTAGGTTTTTATTTCATTGTTTATCTATAAATAGTTTACCACTGTTAAAGAACCTCCTCAATATGTGTTCCAAGCCCAGGCTGTTGTTTGCAAACCTCTTGATGTTTAGGTAAAAATTTGTCTTTCAACTTAAATAATTTAAAGGATGCATATGTTCGCTTTTAAAAAAAAAATCTAAATGACAGAGAATACTTTAATAGACTAATATACTGGAGCTTTCTTTATATGTTACAAAACAAACCATGAAATCCTAAATTTGTTTCCATGAATACAGCTGTGCCATATAATAATAATAAATCTTTTTATCTTTTTCCTCAGTTCTTTAAGTTATCTCCACCCCTCTTAACACAGAAAAAAAACATCTTGTTTTTCAGGTTAACGCCAGTTTGAAAAGTTCAGAAAGTTTGACTTTCAACTGAAAGTCTGAATTACATGTTTTAATAACATATTCAGCCTTGGGCTTTTGATGTTTCATTCAGCTGCATCAAAAAGTGTCCTTCACACCGGTTTGCTGGGATAGAGAAGACCTTTAAACCTGTTTATACTGTGCCTTCTATGTTATTCTGAGTGGTTTTCATGGATGGTTTCATAAAGCCAGGTAGCCTTCGGTCCTCTCCCACATTAAAGGATTAAAGGCAGGTTTGAGCAAGTTTTGAGCTTGCACTATTTAAGCTCAAATAGTCAAAATATGCATTATAATTTCTCTAAATCAAAAACAGAAGATAATTGATTTTTTACTAATCAATATACACTGTGACTATATACACTATAACTTAAAGTAAAGTTGTTGTTTTTTGCTTCCAGTAGTCCTTATCATTGTTGAATTGCCTTAGTAAAGATTTTTTTCTTTTTGATGATTGCACACAAAACAAATATGTTTCCCAGCAAAGTTTTAAAAGTTGTTGCTGGGAAACAGCATAAGCTCTGTGTCTGCACCTTGAAGCTTTCTCTCTCCAGTTCTTTTTCCTGAAAAGAGATCACTCGGGACAAACTCTTTAAATAACACTTCATATAGGAGACCAGGAGACATGACAACAGATTTTTTTATAGAAATTGTAATCTTACTCAGATCAGAGAAGTTGCTTGGAGTTACAAAAGGCAGCTCTTATAAGTGGCTCTTATTACCCAGCAACAATTAGAGCCAAGAGCTGAGGGCGTCTCTAATGGTAGATTAAGTTAATTTTAGATGAGGTTAATAGCAAAAGGACATCTTACATGACAAATGCAGAGAAATATTAAAACATTAGTGGAAATAACCTGCATATCAATTCGAATAACTTAAAAAACTAGATTAACAACTGAAATATTCTTTCAGGTTTATAAAGTTTTGACCGAATTCCTGCATTTCTAGATTTTCTGAGCGCACTCAGCAAATATACTGTTAACAGGTTTGATCTCGTATGTCTTTTTTCTTTTATCAGCACTGGTTTTGTAAGGCAGATGCTTATTATATGATTGGACAGTAATAAATACTGAACAATGCAAAAAATTCTCCCTTCCTGTAAGTTTAAATAACACATTTAACATAAATGTTGATGATTTACAATATATGTGTATATTTAGTTTGCTTTGTTAAGATAATTATCATTGATGATGTGTTAAGTTTATTACACCTTAATATTAGCTGCTTGTTGCGTGTCAGAACTGATGTTTTCCCCAGTAATTTATCTAATTAAGACAGTTCCTCTATCCGGATATACAGTTATAATCTTCATTCTGAATGTGGCAAAGATTTGGGAATGGAATGAGAGCGGCGTCCTTCAGCAAAGAACAAAGTGTAATATTTTGATAAGGCTGGAGACATGGATGTCTCCTCATCTGCTAATGTGTATGATGTAATGATGTGATGATGTAGCAGACTGGAGTATAAAATGATTCTCTAACTCTTTATGATGGTGTTCATATTTAGACTACAATCAAAAGAAACATTTTAGTTAAATTAAAAATGTGCTTTAAATCTAAATGATTTAGGTGAATTTAATACTTTAGGCCTAATTAAACTGAATAAATAATTTATACACATTATTACAGATTTATTAGCATTAATTAAAAAAAACCTTGCCGAAACATTTCCTGTAATGTTTTTGTTTTAATCACGTTAACATGATCCTGCTAATAAATGCGATTTGAGCTGCTGTTTATCTGGGTTTGCTTTAAGCTCTCTGCATTTCAGGATTCCAACAGTCCCTCTGTCAACAGTTTTTTTGGTTTTTCAGACATAGCATGAAAACAGCTCTTATTTTCTTGTCTCTGTAATGATGCAGCACCTGCTTTCAGTGACCTTTAAAGTGTTGAGCAAATGTTTGTCTCTCATCCACACAGAAGCAGTTTGTCTTCGGGACTGGCTGACGTCTCGTTTCTGCCAGACTCTCCGCTCGCTCGGCCGCTGCCGCCTGCCAAACATGCAAATCCAGTGTTGCAAGACGTGCAGTCAGCGTGGCAGCATCAGCAGGGTGTTTCGCCACTGAGGTCCCAATATCTCCTGGGCTGCATCCATGGGGTAAAAAAACAACAGGTCATTACAGGGAGTCAACCACTGGGGAGCTCTACTGAACAACAGATAAATGAACAATCAGGCACTGAGACACGTGCAGCACAAGAGGCTGATGTGCAGTACTGAAAGCAACAAACCAAGAATGTAAACATTTGTTTGTACTTTTTATGTAAGACAATTTGACGACGTCCGTTTGGCAGAATTAAGTGTTTTTACATAAGATTAGATCCTTCCAGTGTACCCAGCTACAATGCATTAATACACATATAGATAAACTGCAAATTAATCTTTTAAGTTGTAATTTTATTTTTTTTAGTTTAATGGTGGCTGCGGAATCCTACAATGTACAGATCAGTGGTTTTCCGTATGTGGTACAGGTGCTGGGGAAGCAAAACATATGGTGCATAGCTGATACCAGAGACACTATTTCACTAAGTCCTATGCTTTTGGCATCTTTTTTTTCTTTTTGCTATTATGGTAGCTTTTGGTTTATGGTTTAAAATCCTCTTCATGAAACTGGTATTCAACAGCGTCTTCAGCCAGAGGCTACTTCAGAGCTGTAAGCCAGACCGTTACACACCTATCAGCATCACTCTGTAAAGGAGCCTTTTCAATTCATTTAAGTTAACACATCAGGGTCTAACTGGGAAATCTTTCAGAAGCTTTCCAGAAACATATATATCATAGAAAACCTTTAAAAAATTTTTCTTTTTTGATTTAAAGTTTGAAAAAGGCCCAAGTGGAACCGTCATATTATTCCCTATATGAAGCATATGTAAAAGGAATGGCTTACCATGTGTAAACAGAGCCTGAACCTCACATTAAATCCCTGATTCCAAATGCATTCCTACTATCTGTTTCAATTTGCATGTTTTCTAAACAAAATCAAAGCTTTGTCAGGCTACTGTATAAAACGTCAAACTCAACGCTATTTCTGACATATGAATTGAAAAAGCGAAATGTCTTCAAACTTAGAAACAAAGTCAAGTGGATATATATATATATATATATATATATAGTATATCACTAGAGAAAATGTGCTGCTCTATTTTTACAAACTCCCATCTTAAAGAGAGTAGTTGAAGCTCTGAAGGCACACTTTCACCTCAGGAATATTTTCAAGATGCTGGTGTTGAATTCTGACACTGTTTACTCCCCTGAGTTTCCATTTTATTCACCTGGGTAGAAATATTTGCTCTAAACAGGCCCTAGTAGGGAGATGATAGTTTTGTTTTTTTTATTCAGCAGAAAGTTTTGGATGAATTTTTGAACATGGGATTGCTGAGAATGTGGAATTAGTGTGTTTTTTAAATGTTAAATCAGTTATATCAAGAGTTTTCAGCTCTTACGTTTTACCTTTAACATGTTTTAATCTTATGTTTCTTTTCAGTCGGCAAAGGAAGGAATTACTCCTGTGTTTAAATTCATATTTCGAAATTTCATGTGACGTTTATGACTAGAACACCAGGTTTCATTTCTGACTAAATCCGAGTTTCTAAAAGCTGAAAGGGACCTTAGTAATTATTTGTTTTAGCTCTCATCTTATAGGTTGAGCTGGATCACTAGTTGTGTTGAGTGTAAAGATATGATTTTTACTGCTGACTCTGTGTTTTCTCCAGTCAAACAACTCAATGAAAGGCTCACTGGTCCAGGGGATTAGAATTAATGTTAACTTTGCTGTTTTTTAGCAAGCAGATATAAAGATTATAGCAGTTGAAAGAGCATATTGCTAAGCCTCAATTATAAACATCTGGTTATTTTGGTAATTGATTCTTATTATGAGCACCAGAGTTCTTTACATCTGAAATGGAAAGAATGGAGCTGAATTTAAATCTCAAAATGGAAAAATAAGTTGTCATCAATCATCATTGTTGAGGTGTATTATTGAAAAAGCTCACCCATTAAACCTCATAAAATTCTCAGAATATTGAAAATGCCATCATAAGTCACTGTCTTGGAATCAAGTAACCAATAGAAATATCTCCAGGGCTGAAACCTGGAGAATCTGATTCAGACGAAGAATAAGGCTTCATTTTCTATGTCAAACACTTTACAGGACTCTGGGACAGAAAATATTAACTTAATAGCATAAAGCTTAAAAGTTAGAACTGGTATTATTAGGAACTAACATTAAATCTCTTTGTTTCTCATCTTATTTGTTGTTTTATGGCTCCAGGCCACATTGTGAAACGCATTTTGTTGTTATTTCATAAGGACCAGACGCAGCACTTGTGTTATAAATCTTGCCTGTGTAACTCCTGTTTGCAGTAGTGCTTAGAAATGTCCAGCAGCATATTTTAGAGGCCTTTACAAACATAAACCTCTACTTTAAAACAGCGTTTTTAAGTCAACGCTGATACATGGGAATTTATTTGCAAAAAAAGAAAAAACCTCTTTGTATGGATAAACTTTCTGTCCATCAGATACTTCTTCACAGTGGTTTTCTTGAGAAAACGAGTTAATTTTCTCATTATCTAAAGATAACTAAAGCCGTTTTCTCTTAATAACGAGATGATTGGTCTGTGTTAAGAGTGATTACGTCCTTCAATACCACAACAGCTGGAGAGGATTTGTAAGTATAAGTCATGGCAGCATACGTATAATTCTATAAAAAATTCTGTGTTTAACATTTAGGTTTGATGATTTGCTTTCACTTCTGATTCATAAGCAATTAACCATATGCTTAGAGCAGGGTGTATTCTGAACAGCCCCGGTTACGCCTGTAACAGGTACAAGATGAATTAACCCCCAAAATGAGTCCAGAATAAATATTTTCATATAAAAAACATTCAGATTTGTTTCTACTGTATTGCATGTAATCCAATCATCCATTACAACCTGACAATGACTAAAAAGAAATAGGAAACAAAAAAAAACTGATTATTTGCCGCGGCACCCCGACTGCACAACTACGGGCACCGCAGGCATAGATGGACTAGGAATCCAGGGCTGTTGGCCAGCCTCATTCATTACTCAAACAGGTTAATCATCTCGTTATCTCAACAAATCAATAACTACTTTCTCATGATAACAAGATAATTACCTCCTTAGAGATAATTATATCTCTAACAGAGATAATTATCTCGTTATCTCGAGAAAACAATTCATTGTTTAACCATGATAACAAGATAGTTATGTCATTATCTCAAGAAAGCAGGGGGGGCGGGGGGCGGGGGGAGTCGAGTACGACCGCTCTCGGCTTCTGTATTCTGCCTGTGCTGTGATCTACAGAAACCTAGAAGACCAGAAAGGAAAAGTGAGACAATCCCTAAGGAATCTAAACAGTCACTTAAATGCTTACATGTACAGAATGGTCATGTTCTCCATACACAATCCTGTTTTCTAATAGAACCCTTAAAGTGTGCCTAAACTCAATTTAACACCATAATACTGCACCCAGACAAATGTTAACCGATGCTTCTAAATTAGGGAGGGGTCCCAGGATGATTTAAGGAGGTTAAGTATTGGTGTGGTAAGGATTAAGGTAACTAACATTGAATTTAATATGACTTGATAAGCTAAGTACCTAAAAAAAACAAAATGCTATGCTGAATAACATAATAAAAGCCTCAGTTGAAAAATGCTTTTGATATTCACTATACTCACAACAGCAGCCCCTGACCAGCCACAGTGGCCTGTGTCTGTGAGGTGGTTTTATGGTGCAGACTGCCTCTGTTCTGGATAAAACCTGGTGAAAATAAGCACACATGATCAAATTATTTTTTGCCGATATAAACCGTTTATTCGGACTCCTTTGTTTTTTTCGTTGCAATCCTAATACATTTCAATTCGATCAAGGCATTTTGTGCATAAAACATGGCTATGCACCAAGCCTAGCTGTTAACCTATAGAGATTAAGGCTAAAGTGTTTTGAGTATTGCGGAATAAAAGAAATGTCAAGATTTTTACAGCAGAGGTATCACCCTTAAGGCCCAAATTATACGCTTTATCTGCAAGGAAAAGTGTATTTGGGGTTTAAGTATTCACTAAAACAAGCACCAGCTCAGGTTAAGCACTGGAAGCTTAAGTGGATATGAATATAAAGGAGTCGGAGGAATCTAGATGCCAGGATTACAGTTAATCAGATAGACTGCAATCAAAAAAACATCTGGCTTCATTTCTAAAGCTCTGGAGCTTTTCACTGTTTTTATGAAGCAGAAACTAATCGCTGTAGTAAAAAATGCTTTCAATATGCTTTGGTCTCTCTGAGTCTTTACATGCCAAGTTATCCTCATTCTGTTGTTTCTGTCATTTTTCTCCCTTAGGAAGAACAGCAGATTTGTTGTAAAGGTGTAATAGAGCATCCACAGACTGAGGGTGGGCTTGTTAGCTCTCTGTTGCAGCTTATTGAAAACCTTCATCATATTGTGTTGGATTACATTGTTACATTTTGGCTTTTGCTTAAAAAAATGCTTCAGGAAATACTTGGTGCTAGGAGCTGCTCAGGCTCCCCTCATTCTGGTGTCAGTATCAGGTATTGGCCGGCCCGGTGCCTTTTCTACTTGAGCGGTGAATCGTCTGATGTTTGTAATCTTTGTTAAACTTGTCATTAAAAGTCAATCTTGAATGTTGTTTTAAATGAGTAAATGTTTCACAAAAGCACAATTATGCTACATTTTATTACATCATATAAGAAAAGTTAAAGGATAAACACAGCTAAAGTCTTTCATGTTTTCCTTTCTGTCTCTGCTTTGAAAATGACTAATTTCTTTTATACCGATGAGATAGCAGTGGTACCTTCATGTTTCTATATTTGCTCATTTTTAACATTTGGCATAAACCAAACATGATGAACACATATGCCTCTCATAGATGTAGTTTGACCTCTTTGTACACCTCTGCAGAGAAAATAATTTTCAATAAAAATAAACTGACTGTCTATTCCTTTTTTCTTGTTCAGCATCCATCACAAAACAAAGGAAATTCACAATTTTTATAAAACTGTCCCGCTCGCTGCTCCTTTTTTGTTGTTTCTTATATAACATCTCCATGGAAGCTTTGCCATAGAGACTAAGAATTAATCCGATAAGGAGAAAATGTGATTCATGTCAGTACATGCTCTTATCAGTCAGCAGCATGCATGAAGAATATAAGATCAAACTCACAGCTGGAGTTTAGGTACAGCCTACATAGCTTTTATTAGCTGCAATAAATAAAAGTGTGATTTTACATTTACTACTTCTATACTATGTTTAATGCAAATAAATTAGTCATAAATATGTAACTATGTCATCATCTGATATTTTATAATCAATCACAATATCTGCCAAATGAATTCAGTCAGAAAATTCATTTCCATTTGTTTTAATATATTATTACAGTATATTCCCAACAGAGATGTATTTTTACATCTAGAAATCGATTTGCAGCCAGTAAAACAGAAAATGAAAAACATGTTCCCTGCAAAGATTGTACTTTATTA
This sequence comes from Cyprinodon variegatus, assembly GCF_000732505.1. Taxonomy (NCBI): domain Eukaryota; kingdom Metazoa; phylum Chordata; class Actinopteri; order Cyprinodontiformes; family Cyprinodontidae; genus Cyprinodon; species Cyprinodon variegatus. The sequence goes on along the minus strand of NW_015151154.1, from coordinate 110,595 downwards.
AACACATCATTTTCCACATTTGCACACAAACAGATTCCTAATTTAAAAGTTAAAACAACTGACTGCACTTAAGGTGAATTAGCTGCTCCCAGACTGCTCAAACATTATATTTTAAAACCACTTAAACCACAGAATGTTTCAACTCTCATTTCTGTTTCCACTCCAGGACAAACGATTGTGGTTGTTTGCATACATTCTGGTTGTGGAAGGGTTGGGCATTAATGAACACCCTTTTGCATTCAATCTTATCAGCTAGACACCTGAGGACCTGGTTCTGTCTCCACGTGAAATTGACTTCATTGAGGCTGGTCCTACAGCCAACCCGGATTTTCCTGGGTGTTGCAGGGGTTGTACAGAGAGGGCAAGATAGATCCTTTCCAAGTCACAGATGCAGCGGGATCATAAGTAGCTCGAATAATAAAGCTCAGCTTGTGGGCTTCTAGGCCCCAGAGGTTGCTCCATGTGAGTTTTTTCTTTTTTTTCTTCTTCTCAGCACCCTCATCCAGTGGTGCAGTTCTACTTCATATTATTGACAGACATTGGAGAATAATTCAATTAAATACATTTTATTCATATAGCGCCAATTTACAACACTGGTCATAGGGCACTTTACTGAGACAATTCAACCAGATAATTCAGTCAGATTGGTTGAAAGTTTTCTATCTAAGGAAAACCAGTTGATTGCATCGACTCATTGATTCGAAGGCAATCCCTCAAACTCCCTTTTAACAAAGAAACCTCCAGCAGAACCAGGCTCAGTGTGAGCGGCCATCTGCTGAGGCTGACTGGGGTTCAAGGAGACAGGCGACCCCGTCCAGGAAACACACAGCGAGGCAGACGAGCTCCAAGCCAGCTCCAATGTCAGAGGATGAAGAGAGCACATCCAGCCAGTTACAGTCAGAGAAACAGGACTACACTGAAAAACAGGCCAGGCTCCAACATCTATAAACAAAGGTGCTGATGACAGCAGCACAGCTGATATTTCTCTCCAGGATGGAGTCACGGCCAAACAGGAACACAGATTAGCCAGAACAATCTCTTATCCCAATGGTAGAAGTGAATCTAAGCCTTATCAGCAGCCTCTTTAGATACTAGCTTGGGTTACAAGGTAAACTTTTCTAAATTTGTGAATTTTTTTTATGTTTTTCATTTTTGTAACTTTTTCCAGTTTCCTCAATTATTTATATATATATGAATATATATATATATATATTTTTTCCCAAATGCATCACTCTGTTCCAGGACCCGCAGGTCATCCCAGAAGCCGGTAAGAGAGAAGGCCAACTACCTTCTTAAGAGTGCCAAAAAAGAAAAAGAAAATCTTGCTGGATCTCAAAGCTGATAGGACTGAAATTGCAGAAGTTAATATAGAGGCGTTTCAGTGCGGTAGCATGAACAGTAGGTACCATCTTTTCCTGTCCTGTCGTCCTGATTTAGCTTGTTTGATGATTTAATGAGCTCATTTCTTTTGTGTGTTTACCAGAACCCTATCATCCCAAATTACCAAATTAATCACTGAGACTCTTTAAACTCCCAATAGATCAGTAAAACGTTTGATAAAACTTAAAGCTTTAATCAGCTTAGGCTTTATTTTGGAAAGTTATTTTCCAACGAAGAAACTCCCTGTAGCAGTATTGTAGAAATGGCGCTGGCCTATTTTTGTGTTGTTTGTGTGTTTTAATTCAATAAATCTTCATAAAATTAAAGTAACAAACCAAATTGATATTGTGCGACTAAAGGGACTGATGCATAAAAAATATTTTTGCAAAATTAGGGATCCCCTTTTTATTTAGAGGTGTGATAAACATACATCCTTTTTGACACATTTATGACTATTTTTTCATATTTAAGAATATCTTAATCCTGCTTCAAATTCTCCATCTATCCATCAAGTCAGCTTAGAAATGTTATGAGGCTCATTTGTTCTATAAAAAAATTTTTTATCAGCCAACATGGCAAAATGAAGGCAAGAGTAAAACGCCAAAAAGGCACAGCTGTAGCATACTGATAATTAATAGTTGTGAAATTATGTGATTATTTCCTACCGTTTGTATTTACACTTAGCACAGAGATTAAAAATGATTATTAACCCCCTAAAGCGATATAATGATCTTATCTTATAAAACCTCCTTAAGAAGCACATAAACTTGTGTTGCCAATTATCTTGTCCCACAGAGATAAAGCCAAAGGAATTCCAGCTTTCTGTGAAATACAACTTTTCCTCTGATACAGTTAAAAATTTTGTTAATTGTAATTTATTTCCTTTTTTGAGGTGTTTAAAGAAGCAGTAAAAAAAATGTGTTTTTCTTCAACATGTATAAAAATGTCATATTTTCATGGTGTAGTGTGGGTAAAGCTGACTGATGGCTTCCAGTATTGTTTTTCAATTCTCATAAGTGAAAACAGCAAAGATCTCCCTTTACCAGTGGTGGCAGGTCAGTAGAGGGTGCTAGTGCGGCACCCCACCCACCCAATGACCTTGATTAAGACATATAAAAACAAATAAAAATATAATTACAAAAAATAAAAATATATAAATATATCTTTTAGATGTGCAAGATACATATTTAATCTTTAATGACCAGTACAGCTGTTTCGTTTTTCGAATTGATGACGCATTTCTGCACTGGGCGCAAAAATCTTTGGCCATTGACTCTAGTTAAAAGTTGTACATGCGCAGTAGGTCCTTTGCAATACAAAAAGATAGGAGAGAGCTGACAGGAATTTATGTCACAATCAAATTTTGGCTGATCAACAGGGCAAGTCCTGGAAGTGAAATCCCTTAAAGCAAAGTTATCAAACTTACCCGTTTGGACCTGATTAGCCGAAAATCTAAATTAATCAGCAGTCCAAAGGACAGATGGAGATAGGACACTCTGTCTTTTTCCAGGACCTCGTTGAGCTACAAGGCTTGGCTAACTGCATGCAGCAAGGCTAAAGCTTTATTCTTCTTCCTGCCTCCTTTTTAAAAACGCCAGCTTTGATAAAGACAGCTAGAACTGATTAAAGCACTATTTAGAAAAGGCAAAGAAGAAAAAAAAATCTGGGATTCACATGGAAAATAATATAATATAGTCTACTTTTTCCAGATGTTTGTTAGTTACTGCATAGTTACTCTAGTTTTTATATATTGAAACAAATAAAGCTGAGTAATTGCTTCTCACTTATTAAACTGGTGCATTCGTTTTTTTAGGTTTGTGACAGAATACCGGACCATCTAAAAAATAGATTTGCTTTCGCAAAGCACAGAAGGGCACAATTTCTGTACAAAAAGGTAAACATGTACGTGAAATTATGTTTTGTTTTTATAAAGTGTTTTTCATATGAATATACTGGAGTAATAACTTTGTCAAATTTGAGCAATCAAAAGAATACTAAACATATAGCCCACCCCTACCAACCTCCACCCTCCTTTTTAGAAAATTATTAAAGTATCAGAAACAGAAAAATTTCTGAATTTGTACTTGTGAACATATTTGGAACCTATAAGACATAATATCACAACATACTGGTAATAACCAGGTGCTCCTCACAGGGGTTAGAACACTAATCAATCTCTGCCCTTCTTCCCACTGCTGAAGAAAAACCATATTGAAATCTGTTGAGTTTAATTTAAAATGTTTAGACAAGCCTGTGAAACAATGTCTTACACCAGTTAGACCAAAAATGAAGTGCCTTTGCTGAGGAGAAATAGCAGAGCTCCTCACCATAGACACACTATACAAACAGTAAGTTTGTATAGTGTGTGGGATCATCAGTGCAGGTGATATTTTTCAGCATATGGTATAAGGAGACTCTATTACTCTATAATAATATAACTTACAGTTATATATCAATCACTTTAATATAATTGAAACAGAGCTGAAGACCAGGATGCATCGAAGAAAAGCCTGGACCTTGTCTGGAGAACTGGAAGAATTGGTAACGGAACAATGTATGTGACTAGTTTCTTCGTAAATTCGTAAATCATCTTGAAGCTGTCTGGACCAACAAAAACTTTTTAAGTGTTCAGTAATTTTTTTTTTTCCCTGCTTGTTTCACATTATTCATAGTAAAAATGTGATCTAAGTTGGCAGATTAACATCCATCCATTTTCCATCACACTTATCCCAAGCTGGGTCACGAGGGGTGCTGGTGCCTATCTTCAGCTGTCTACGGGCGAGAGGCGGGGCACATACTGGACAGGTCGCCAGTCCACCAGGGCAACACAGACAACATGACAAACAACCATTCACACTCACACCTACAGTAAGGAGAATTTAGAGAAGCCAATTAACCTAACAGTCATGTTTTTGGACTGTGGGAGGAAGCTGGAGTACCCTGAGAGAACCTATGCATGCTCAGGAACAACATGCAAACTCCATGCAGAAAGTTGTACCCAGAACCTTCATGTTGCAAGGCAGCAGTGCTACCCACTGCGCCACTGACCAGCCCGGTAGATTAACATATTTTTATTTTAAAAAATGAAAACAATATCTATAGTGTTAAGTCCCAAAGTGTTCATACTGATGCAGTCATAAAGTATTTTAAGATTTCACAATTATTTTTTCCTTTCAACTAGAAGTAATGGTAAAGTTATAGTGGAAGACATTCTTTTTCCGAGGGATCCTCAAAATAAGTGGTCCTCCTAATTGTCAATCATTCTGGTGTTACATAAGGCCGTCCTACATGCTCGTCCCCATTTTCACTTACCAGTGGTGAGTCTGACATAGTTGAAAAATTGTAAATATTCTTTTGGAAAGTAAGCTTGTACGAGCGATACAAACAGCAACTTTTAAACAGAGCGTACAGAAGGAGAAACGGGCTCATGCACGCTCTCGCACACCTTTAATGCATGTTAAAGGTGTTCCCTCTCAGGAGTGGGTACAGGGTTGTGCATGTGCATTTTTTTTTTTTTAGTGAAAATCCTCCACTATACCTTTAATGCCCTCAAGTGGCCTCAACCGATCTTGACTTTGTGATGCCGTCCTTATTTCTGATTATAACTCTTTAAAACGCTAAATACATTTAACAAATGGACACATTCAGAGCTTTTCATTGAAATGTTTTTATTACATTTCCTTATGTGTAATCCTCCCTTAATAAAATAAAATGCCAGTTATTCACATATAATCATTGAGACAGATTAGGATAAATAAAATCATAAACCTGAATCATAAGTTTACTAATTATTTTTTTAAAGTCTTGGGTTTTAAAACACTTATCTTCAAAACAAAATAAAAGTATGTTGGTTAAAACTAGGATGACGATATTCTCATGTTTATTATTGCCTGTGAGGACTGACTGTGCATAATGAAGACAGATAAGGAAAATTTTAGGTGTATTTCAATTAATGAATCAAACTATAATTAAGGTGCTGCAGTCTGAGGCACTGTAGAGTTAGTATTTCCACAGGATGCAAACATGAGCTTCAGCCTCTGCAGGTTTGTTTCTTTCTCACTCATTGTTTTAAATTATTCAGTCTGTTTAATTTGACCTCTGATCAATAATCGACCGGTGGCAGTGTCACCATTTGGGTGAACTCTGCATACTTGATGTTGCCATTTGACCTGATGTTTGCTTCTCTGAAGAGTTCATCCACTGGGGAAAAAGAAAAGAATTAGCAGGATTAAACAAAGACTTAAATCAAGAGAAACCTTTACAATGCTCTATTTTGATATGGAGGAACGACAATAAAACCTCACAAAGTATTTTCTTGAAGTTCTTCAGGCTTTTTTTTTATCTCTTCAAGACTGCTCCCCTCTTAAAACATTTAAATATTTTTTAATACAGCTGGATGGAAAGAGCTAGCTTTTTTTTTTTCCTACTTGCTTTTATTCTGTTTTATTTTCCTATATTTTAACCATGGAGAGCACTTTGCATTGTCTTTGTACTGAATTGTGCTATACAAATAAATTTGCCTTGCCTTGCCTTTGAAAATCTGGGATATCAGCTTATATTTCTCCTGTTCTCCTCATAGACATTTAAATTCCTATGGCCTTTCTATAAATTAAACCACAATAGGGATGCTATAATGTCTTCTGTCATGAACTGTTGAAATCAAACTATTTTAGCATCAATTTATGTTCTTTATACAACATTGTATTTTTGAGTTAAACAAGCAAGATAAGATTAATAATTTTCTTTTTTGGAATGACAAGCAAAAAACTATTTGTATTTCAAATAAGCCAAGTATAGTAACTATTCTAATGAGTGTTACACTTACCAACGTACTATAAGTGACTAGTAGGCCTCTCCCAGACTGTGTTCTGTCCCTTATAAGCTAGTATTAACTTGCATATATTCCAGGTAAATCATTTAAATCAAACACAAAACAAGGACTGGATTATTTATGTTTGTATAATAAACTTGGAGATAATCTATGACCAAATGATAAATAAAAAGATCAAGCATTTCTTACAGAGACAAAAAAAAAGGCATCTACTTCAAGCCTTTATAATCAGACATTTTATAAGGTGTTACAACCTCTGGAAAATGTGTCCAAATACTGGATTACAGTAGTACAGTAAGTCGGCTCTACCTCCGCTGTTTGCATTTGTAAGGACTGTTGTCTGCTCTGACATTAATATTCAGTAGTTCAGGGATCCACTAACTGGATGGGTTTTTTTCCCGCTGAGTCTGAGTCTGGTTTTTTAAGTGTGAGCTGCTTAATGTGCATGGCAACCACCCACTGACAGTGCTTACATGAAGCCAGTAACTGTTTGAATTAGTGGGCTTTGAAAGGCTCAGAATCACCTCGGGAGATTTACCCAGACATTAGCATCCTTCTGTGTGTCATCGCATAAAATCTCTCAGCTTGGGATTCATAGTTGTTGCCTTCAGAAAACGATTCCCATGTGTGTGTGAAGTCTAGAGTGTTATTTAAAGAAAATTGTGGCAGTTTGAAAACTGTATTATACATTTTTTGTTAAATATATAGGTAATGCTGATTAATAGCACTAAAATACACTAAATGAAAAAACACTTCTAAGGAGCTAAATTTATCCGGACTCTTTAAATAGTAGAAAAGAGCAAGCTTGATACACGGTTAAGTAGTCTGTAAAAACTGCTCTCTGAAAATGTGCTGTTTGTTCTTTTAATGGGATCCTAAAGGACAGCTTCAGCTGAGCCTCCATCTATGTTGTATTGACCCAAGTTTTTAAGGAAGAACATAAGGAGGATTTAAGAAACACTCCTGATTAAGTTAAGGAAGGACAACTTTTCCAAGGTGTTTTGAAATGTATAATCTGCACAAAAAACAGCAGGATGCTGTATGAAAGCTAGTGTTAGATGTTATTTTTCATGGAATAGGCAGCATCTGTATTCTGTATATAGATCTAATTTGTGTGCACCATCAACACCAAGTCAAAATCCTTGTAAGTGCAAACCTACTTGGCAATAAACTTGATTCTAATTTGACTAATTATAACTTTCAACAATCAAACCTCACAGTTAGTGCATGAATCTAGAAATAAACAGCTACCAGACAACTTACATTTTAAAATCATAGGTGCCTGAACAACATGAAAAAATTTGCATTTTCCAATAAGTGGTGAAAGTATGAAACAAACCGTGTAAATTTAAAGCAATGTCCAAGCAATGATTTAAAATATGCTAAAAACAAACAGAGTGGTAATCAGTGGGTACACTAAAGCCTCTTTCCAACTGACAATAGCACGTTAAAGCATGTTTTTCCAACATAGGTCGACTGGTTAACAATCAGCATTTAGACTCCCTTCTCACTGGCAAAAAAAAAAGGTCTGACATATCACGGTAGATTATCGTTGAAGATGTCATCAGTGCGACTGAAATCAGGGAAGTAAACAATTGAGAGCTACATGTAAGGAAGCCAGGGTGCAGTCAGCGTGCTTTATAGTTTATATATCTAAATCCCTTTCCATGGTCATAAAGGGATGGCCATGGTAGCAACAATGCTCAGTTAGGCTGTAGCGCTGACGTGATTCTCAGTTGGGGTCCAAAGCGTGCCAAGAAAATACCCCCCACACCATTATAGCACCTTCACAAGCCTGACCTGTTGATGCAAGGCAGGACGGATCCGTGCTCATGTTTCCAATACTAAATTCTGATCCTACCATCCATAAGTCACTTCAGTCTCATCAGACCAGACGATGTTTTTTCAATCTTCTACTGTCCAATTTTGATGAACACAAGCGAAATGTAGCCTCAGTTTCCTGTTCTTAGATGACATGAGTGTCATCTTCTGCTCTTGCAGCCCATCAGCTTCATGGTCCTCAAGGTTCAGAGATGCGTACCTCTGTTATAATAGCGTGGTCTTTTGAGCAACTGTTGCAATTTTATCAGCTTGAGCCAGTCTGGCCATTATCCTTTAACCTCTGGTTTCACTTGCTCTCAGAGAACTGCCACTCACTGGACAGTTTTCTTTTTAAGACCATTCTCTGTAAACCCTAGAGATGACTTCTGACAGACGTCAGATGTCTGGCACCAACAACCATGACACGTTCAAAGTCCCTTAAATCACCTTTCTTCCCTATTCTCCTGCAGCAGATCGTCTTGACCATGTACACATGCCTAAATGTATTGAGTTGCTGGCTGATTAGAAACTCCATTAACAAGCAACTGGACAGGTGTACCCAATAAAGTGGCCTGTCGTGTATATGTACATACATTAATTGATTTGGTCACTTTATGGACTTTGGATAAGTATGGACTTATAAAGTGCGAATCAGGAAGATTGTTGGTGTTAAGGACTAAATGAAAGGGGAGGGTTTATATAAAATGTATAATATAAAAAGTGTAATATAATATATTGTGTAATATTAAAAGTTTTACTGCTCTCAACACCCACATTGAGTCTATCAGGTGCTTGCAAAAACAGTTTTGTTTCAAACACTAATGTTTTATTAATGCTCTGGGTCAATACGTATCTACATCTCAGTATTGAACATTTCTTAACATAATTGTGACAATAAACTGGTCAACTAACAATAGCTTTAGTATTAGTTGGAACAACAAGTGCCCATTAAGTTATTTTATTACTCTCATACTGTTACAGCTAACAACACTGGTTACTGTCTCTCGAATGTTTTTTACTGCTTTAATAAAGTGACAATAAACATCAGGCACCGCAAGGAAGGGCAGAGGGAGCTCAGGGTGTTGGCTTAATACCACATTGCAGTAAAAAAAAAAAATATATATATATATATTAATTTATAGGATAAATAGGTTTTTGGACACGGAGAGGGTGTTTGGACAGATGGGGAGGGAGCTTTTACCAATCATGACAGATTGAAATGAACAGCTTGTAGTCAGAGAGTCACAGAGCTGAGTTCAAAAGCCAAACTCGCTGTGGACAACTTTTTCTATTAAGAAAACTGTTTACGACACAGAAAAAATCTGAAAATAACTTTTGTGGTAAATAAATTTAAGACAGGAGAGACAATGTGGGATATAATGAATAATTTTTTTGTCTTAGTTTCTGTCTTTTCTTAGAGTACCGGTAATATAACAAATGTGAGAAAATGCCATTTTGCCAATTCTTTAAAACAACCTATCTCTACTACCTAAATGCTATATTTTAATAAAATATTCATGCATTTACCTTATTTAACATTTTGATAAACTGCTCTACAGTAGTGAAGTTTTTTAACTATTGTTCATGTGAGATATTCAAATTTGTAATTACAGATTTAGGGCTATATCAACTCAGTGAGTCAGTTTTCCAGCATATTTACCTTCTCTGTTAGTGAGTTTTTCTCCTAATGTGGTAAGTTTGGCCCGCAGCTCAGACGCCTGGATATATCCTCTCTTCTGCTTGTCCGTCATCCTAAAGGCCTCCAGGATTTCGTTCTTCGGATCCTCTTGCTGCATCTGTCTGTGCATCATGATCAGGAACGTAGAGAAGTCTACCTCTCCTTTTTTTCCTGAACAGACATTTTATTTACAATTCAACAGTTATTGCTGCAAATATTTGAGCATGAATGTTTTCTAACTTCAACATAAATAATGGATGTTAGGATTTAAAGTACTGTACAAATATTTCAAACCAGCTGTAGTTACTAATATTCCAATAAGTCTAACTTTCTTGTGTCCTTTTCAAAGTTTATCTAAATAATAATAATAATAAATATGCATCAGTATATGCAGTTACTAAGTGCTGTTTAGGATTAAACAAATAAAAGGAAAAAAATCAGAGAATTAAAATAGGGTCTGTGAGATGTCAGGCTAATGGTTAATCTCTCCTTGTTGGTAGCAAAATCCCATTTTCTATCGTTCAACTTGGATTTTCTTGGAGATTCAGAAATAGATTAAAGTTGCAAAATGCATCTGATTATTTCGCCCCTTCTGCTGGTGGTGCACCCTTGGAAAGAGGGATCTATGTGTTTTCCTTTGGGCTGTGCCCACCCAGGCACCTTAGGTGTAAGCCCATCCACCAAACACTAACACGCCTGACTCCTTGGTGAGGCTTGGTGTCCCACGTTCGCCTGAAGGAAGCCTTTTCATTTAGGTTTCTCATCATAAGCGGTCTTTGGGCTGCACTTTGTCTGGCCCAACACTGGGGATCTGCCTGTCTTGGCTGACCCTTTATGGGGCATGAAAGCCTTAACAGCATATCTCCTTAGATCATTGGGATATGCAAACCCACCTATCATGGTAAGGTTGCAGCCCAGAGCCTTAAGATCCCTCTTAGCTATTTTGGCTTTCAGAGTAGAAATCAATTGATTGACTTAAGAAGCTGTTTTCTACCAGAAGGTAGGTCAGGTTCTTAACTTGCATCGACTTAAAAAATGAACAAAGTCCAAGGAAACGCCCATAGAACCACTGATCAAGACCATTTTTATATTCTGAGAAAGTGTGAGTAATGCAAAGCAAAAATAAAAAATCACTTTAGCTTTCTTAAGGCTTCTACTGTTCTTATGTCTTTATTGGTTTGGAACATATTCCAAAGGTTAGTTCTTCACTTCTGTTAACAATTTCATTCCCACCAAACAAGACTGTCCTCCATGGCGTACCTCATGGTTCAGTTATCGAACATTATACTTCAATCTTTATTATATATCTTCATCTGCAAGAACACCTTGGCTTTAACTTACCTATTTTATGAACTTGAAGATGTCGTTCTATTTCCCCCGGTGTGGGGCTTGAACCCAGGCAGCGCATAACTGTTATCAGATCTTTGGAATCGATTTTACCCTTCAGTTTTTTGTCATACAGGGAGAAGCATTCTTTAAACTCTGCAAAAAGAAAATCCAGCTAAATTTTATCAGAAAAAAAGACAGTTCCTGAGCACACTGAGGAAGCCTGTTCATTTTACAACACATCAATTAATACGACTCTTTAAAGTATCTACCTGATCTCAGAATTTGAATTTCTTTGTACCAATAAATTGTTTCTAAATGAATTGTATAATAAACTACGGCAAAAAAAGGAAAATTCACAAATAACTCTTACCGCTGATTTGAGCTGGTGTAAAGAATTTAGCCTGTAGGACGACAAAGACTTCAGTTGTCATATAAACAAGACTGATGCATTTTGGAAAGCACAAAAAGCACTTGAAATTAAATACTTTCTTTTTTCTTACCATTTCTAAAGCTGTTAGTTTTCCCTCCAGGAAGAAGAGTGAGCTCTATAACTAACGTCACCGGTGCCTCCACCTGTCTAAAGTCCGCTGGCGTTAGATTGCAGTGCAATTTAATACGTGTTGCTGTGGAAACACTGATACCAGATCCAACAAGCTGTATTTGCCTCTTCCTTACCACTCTTAAATAACAAAGGAGTCAATAATACATGTGAATTACCAGAAATTTCAACATGAAAGGTTTGTGATTATGTTAGAAACAAATGGTTATATATTTAAGGCCTATTTTAAGCTAAGTAATTTAGTCACAGCTGTGGAGGGGAGTCAAAATGGTTGTTTGTCTCCATCCCTTATCACTGGGGCGTGTGCACCCTGCAGCTTTCCAAAGGCCCCAATCCCCTTCAGCTTAACAGCAGGTGTAATGGACAAAACTAGGGCAACAATGAGATGAAATAACACAATCCACTGGTGATATACTCTATACATCCTATGTTCCAGTCTAGTCAAAGCCTAAAAGATACCACATTAAAAGAAAGAAGGAGAAAGGGGAACTTTGATTGTAGTTAACAACAAACCACAGATTTATTTCCTTTGCTATAAATTTGTACTTTTATGAAGAAGACAAATGAAGAATATTGTATTTCCAAAATAAAAACAGTAATGTCTATATGCAACTAATATCATTATATTTGTAAGATGTGGGACAATTGATTAATGAAGTAAATACTGATCATCCAAGGTGAAATCTATATTGGAATTAACTAAAAAAGATCAAACGTCTTAATTTAACACCACCTTGGAAATACATTGGTGCTTATAATTTCTACATCTCATCCTCTACCAAACAGTAATAAAATATTAAATGTTTAAATGGTACTTAAGAGGAAGCCGATTTTGATAAAAAAAAAAAAAAAAAAAAAAAAAAAAGGGATCCTAAATCAGGACTTTGTGGCAAACTATAGAACAGAGAAGTGCAGGAAAACTTAAAAGCAGCCATCGGCAAGGATTTTTCAGTCAAAATTCTGAGAAAACTGCTCCAAAGTACATCTCATTTCAACCAATTAGTTAATCGATCAAATTGTAGTCAGCGGTATAAAAAGCTGAGCAGATCCAACAGAAGCAGACAGGAAGATTCTCATGGATTTGGACCATTTCCACACCGCCTACAAGGCTCATTTTGATTGTAATCTCCCATAGATCTATACATTCGCTTTTATGCAGCTCTACTTTGTCAGCCTGCCGATGATAATTTGCTCTCTTTGAGAGTTGTGCCAAAAATGCCTGTCTTCTGCTTTGCAATCCTTCAAAGTGAGAATTCATGCATCTCTGAACAAGATCCAGATGTTGGATGTTACTAAATCCCTTCTCTCAACATCTGGTGCACAGAGTGAAAACAGAGCAGTGGAGGATATAAGAGCGCCACATTAATTTACACGGCTTCCTGTTGAATGCCTTTGGCCAAGCAGAGCCACTCCCCTCTGTGTTAATATGCTGTAAATGTTTGACCTGAAACAGATGGTGTGAAGAAACAAACTGCGCTCCATCCTGTCTCGGTTTTAGTTGGATTTTATATTTCACAAAAATAATGAAAAAGGATGTATATTTTCCTGAGAGTGTCTGGAATTACGTTTGTTTCCCACTTGTGAGCCACAGAGAGGCAGCTGTGTTTCCTCTGAGTTGGTAAAAGATTTATGTCAGTGCATTTCGCAAGAGAACAAACGGATAGTTTGAGGAGAAGACTTTGCCTCATGCATTTGCTGCTGTTTCTCTGGTATATTCCCACAAGTAAAGGAGCCAGAGTCCTTTGTAAAAAATTATTGCAAACCTTTATTCAAAGAATACAGTGTTCTCATGGCATACATCTTTAAAAATATTCAATTTATTACAGATATGCAGCTGTTTTACGTGTGGTAGGTAACTAAACTGAAAATGAGACACTGACATCCTTTAAGCGGGTAAATATACAGTGATTTACTTTGAACTTTAAAAAAGGAAAAGTCCTCAAAAATATTTAAAAATCTTAATAACACCTAAAACACTTTTTTTTTCTTAGAATTTTTTTGTCTCTGTGTTGCAGCAGCGCTCAGCAGGTATCAGAGATGACCTCAATACTGTCTGGGAGTAGATTTAATCTCCGTTCCATGAACTGCGCTTCAAAAACAAAAGGTCACCTTATGAAAACCTGTTTCTCCCATTTCTTTAGAATTTGAACACTTTGTTTCACTGGCTTTTTCTTATGTGTAAAGAGTAGTAGGACCAGGGCTCTGGAACATAAAGAAAGTTGGGGTATTTTTTGCGAAGCACCGGGTCGTTCCACAGATAGGCCACCCACAGAGACACCAGCAGCACAGTAATGCTGAAGCTATAAAAAAGAAAAGAGCCATTGCAGTCTGGGCCCAGGCCTTTACGATGTTGAAAAATCATCATGGCAAACATGGCGAGGAAAGTAAGGAGGAAGAGTTCGGTGATTTGCCCCTCAGTGACCAGGTACCTTTGAGAGAAGGAGGAGAAACAGAGTTTATTCTTCCAACATGTTATTTTGTTAAGCAATCAAAGGCAAAATGATAAAGTGACTATGATTAAAATGTGAAATCTAATTAATATTCCAAATGCTAAACCAATTATCATTGGACCAGAATCAAACTGTCGTCAAAGTTTCTACCTAGAAAAATATTAACAGGACCGAGTTTAATGGCAGGTTCATCTAGGGCTGTATGATATCAGGAAAATATGCACTAATGTTGGTTAATGTGGCGATGATGATGATAAGCCTTGCATTCCATTAAAAACAAGATATTCATCTAACCATGATCTTTCTGCTTTGGTTTGAATAAAAATATTGACTTTGGCTAGAAAGTGCAGGCAGGAGGAGAGGAGGAAAAATTCTTTACTTTGAGTCGAACAAGGTTTTAAAGAAAGTGTGCAAATCATAACAGCTGCAGATTAGGTAATCAAACCTGCATGGATATAAGGAGTGAGACCAACGTTTCCTTAAACAAAAAGAATTATAGTGTCGAATGCGGTTGTGAGAAACTGGGACACTCCAATAAATATTTGCTTAAATTAACTAAACAGTCTGATGTCATTTATTCAGGTTTATATAATTTTTTTTCTTGTTAATGTAGGTTAAGAAATGTGCGTTACATCCTCAAATTCTCATGGAAGCTTAAAGGTTTGCACACTTTCCTGCAACTATCATTTTTATACATTTGCATTTTTGATGTTACAGTATACATGAGGCCCCTGGTCCTGCTCCTGCAAGGCATCCTCAAACCATCATACTTCTGGCTTTATGCTTCGGCCACCATTATTTTCCTTTGGTTTTATGTCCTTTAGTTTATGGTGTAATCTAAATTTTGGGTTTGTCTTTTATAAAAACAAAAAAAAACTCTTTATGTTCTGAGCTCTGTCCAGCTGCTACATGTTATTCACAGAGAGCAACCATTTCATCTCTGCACATATCCCATATATGTGTATTATGTTTGCAGTCTCTTTGTACGCTTCTTTTAATATCTTGCCACTTACTTTCAGGATAAACTACCTTGGACGACTAGATTTGGGTTTGTCAGCCAATTTCTTCTTTTTTGATATATTTTCTAATAGTTTCCTGATAAATCTGACTAAATCATTCCAAGCTGTCCTCCAGATTTGAAATATGTTACTTAGGTCAGCAAACTGTTGTGTTTTTAAACTGCAGACCACAGCATCATTCTGTCAGGCTATTAGTGCCCTAAAGCATACCAGTTGTCACCCTCAGCAATCACATTTAGCAATCCCTGTTTGCCAGCAGCATCTCTGTGTCATCATTATTTGTAATCCACTGTAACGGGAACTATAAACACATTCGTCACTAAGACTTTGGCAGATGCATGTTTCTCTGTCACAGCATCATGACATGGTTTGGCAAGACAGAGTACTGAGAAGGGAGCAGCAGAGAAAAGCTGGAGAAAAGCCAGTTAGATGTTGGTCTGTAGAAAAGTGCCGTGTGACTCTGTGTGTGGCTCTATGGGAAAGATATGGTTGTTTAAATATGTTGGAAGTATGCTATTGATGATGATGAACTTTATTGTCCCAGAGGAAATTTATCTTGGGTGCAGACTCTGGCTGCTACATAGTCCAAATAGTGTGTCACACTACATTCACACATAAAACGCTGCTATAGAATTTAAATTATAAAAAAGATAAATACATTAAAGAAGCATGTTACATTACATTCACAATTTATATATATAAATAAAGACCCTACTATACAGAATCCGTTATAAGATGAATACATAAAAGAAGCATGTCAGTTTAGTTTAAAATGTTGGATACTATTGTCTATTTCACCATTTACTGTTGGATACTGTTTATTGTTTTGATGGAAAGCGGAACAATTAGTTCTTATAGCTTATATTGTTTGGTTTTTCAGGTGTCTGCTTCATCGAATGTACAGAGTATTTTAACAGGACGGTGTAGATAAGTCTGTAATAAACTCAACAGTTCTCACTGATTTTTTTTGGTTTAATAATAATAAAAAAAATCGAATTTTAAAGGTGTGAATCAATACATTTAAATATTATTCAAAGTAGAATTAATTCTGAAAATCAGTTTAAATTAGATTGGCTGGTCAGTGCTGCAGTGGGGAGCACTGCTGCCTTGCAGCAAGAAGGTCCTGGGTTTGATTCTCGGCCCGGGGTTTTTCTGCATGGAGTTTGCATGTTCTCCCTGAGCATGCGTGGGTTCTCTCCGGGTACTCCAGTTTGATCCCAGTCCAAAAACATGACCGTTAGGTTAATGGGCTTCTCTAAATTCTCCCTAGGTGTGAGTGTGTGCGAGAATGGTTGTTTGCTGTGTGTCTCTGTGTTGCCCCATGAAAGGCTGGTGACCTGTCCAGGGTGGACCCCATAGACAACTGGAGACAGGCACCAACACCCCCCGTTGACCCCGCTTGGGATAAGCCTGAAGGAAAATGGATGGATGGATGTTTAAATTAGAATCTTATATAGAGTCCTTCCACAGAAGGACATAACAAGATTGGAGAAGTATGTCTTAAACTTAGTGAAGACTCAAAATGTTTTTTCTTAAACATTAAAATATAACATACAGGAAGTTTTATCAAGAAATGTTATATAGAGGTGAGATTATTGCCCACACGATCAGTGAATGTCTGCTACATAAGTGTCTGGACAGCAGACGCCCTCCACTACACTGAAAAGGTTGTTGCTTAAGAAAGACGCTCTTTAAAGTGCTGTATGTAGATGTAATATAAACATTTAGTGGGAAGAAAATCTGGTAGAAAATGTACACAAGCAACATGGGAAATATTCATATTCAGAGGATTAAAACAAAGTTTGGGGGAGATTTAAAGTTTGTGGGCTTCAGCTAAATTTGGTGTTTAAGAAACCAGGAATCTTCTGGATGATTTAGATCTGTGGTGATCTGGATATGTACTAATTCCAGCTTTGAAGATCCAAAGTGTATTCTTTAGTTACATTGTTAAGGACTATCAGCATGATCTCATAATTACCCTGTAGTGATTTTAGTTATGTTTTGATACATAGAAAATTATTTTAAAAGTCAAAATCTAACTTTATATGTCTTTCATAAAGAATTGTTACTCCTCTTCCAATCACTGAAAAAAGCAAACCGCTGTGAAACTCTTCGACATAAAGAACCCTAATATTATGGAAAACCCTTAAATAAACATTACTATGTTTCCTGTTTAATTTCACGATTACTCTGTCTTTATTACCTCCACCAAGGAGGTGATGATTTCAGTCGTGTTTGTCTCTCTGTTAGCAGGATTTATTCAAAAGTTATGAACAGATTTTCATAAAATTTTCAACCAATTAACAATCAGTTACAGTTTGGGGATGATCCAGATAATGATCAGGAAACAGGATTCTTTAAAGCATCAAAAGACTTAGACAGTTTTATCTATAAAAACATAAGGAAGGGAGCCATGCCTCACTGGAAGTCTCATTCTGCTGACTGAAGAAGAAAGCCGAGCGGATGAAGTAGGTGAGAGCAGAACAGACACCAGAGGCTGCAGGGCTTTTTACCAGAGGTGTTCCTCATGCCAAGGAACAATTCATTAACATATCGTAATAATCCAGATCATGATAGTTTTCACTTAAGGTGTACTGTACAATATGGGGCGAATTTCACTTGCCGGAAGTCTGCGCCCTAGGAGTGCTTTTGTTGTTTATTATTAAGTTAGATCATGCTTTACATTAGCATGGCTTATAATTGCTAATATTTATTATGTTTATATTGATATGTCTGATCACCTGACTGTAATTAACTTTATCCACAACTTCAATAAAAAAAACTAAATGACATCATATGTTTCCAGGATCTGAGCAGCTAACTGTCACATTTCTTATGTTTCGAGGTTCCTGAACCAGGAAATAAATTATTGTTTTATAATAGGAAAAAAGAACAAGATTGTTTCTTTGTGTTACAACATCTTCTTTCAAATGAAACGAATGCTTGCATTTCATTTGGAAATTAGGTCCCACACTCTGGGAGAGGAAAGTAGAGACAGAATCCACATTTTTTCAAGGCCAGTGTGAAATTTCTACGGTTAGTGAGGATTTGGATGCAGTCTCATCTGCTGGCTTTGGTTCACTGGGTTTTCTAAAGTCCAAACTCCTCATAGCTATCCATCAGGATATTTTTACGAGAGGTCATGCTTCCTTCTGCTGAGCAGGTTTACAGAGATGCTGGTTTCATTTCTAAGCAGGACTTGGTCCCTGGCAACACTGCCTCAGGCTCTCATCTAAAAAGCTTTAATGATTGACGAGGAAACCGTTTTTATTAAACCTGAGCAGAACCACAGACTGATCTCCTTCATGCTACGCTGCAATGATGCAATACTTCACATTAAAGGAGCCCTGATTAGGTAATCAGTGTGTTTACAGCACATGGACAGACTCATGAGTATGATCACCAGTGTGAGACACACACTGGTGATCATAGTGTGATTCATTCCTTATTCATTTGGTCATATGGGATTTAATTAGCTGTAAACCATAATTATCAAAGTTAAAAGAAATTAAAGATTAAGATAATTCTGTGTGGAATGAAGCAACACAATATGTTTCACTTTTCCAATTGTTGAAATATAGGCCGTTTTTCTGTGAGATGCACTTTTAATTAACGTGGAATTAAATCAAAATTACATATAAGTCGTTCACAATGTTTCCAATGTGCATGATGAGGAATCCCATCAAAAACTGACCAATAGTAGAGAGCGCTGGGTCCCAGTAACAGCCAACCTGAGATGGGGATTTTCTTCTGATCCTCTGACTTTGAGAAGCAGCCACTGAAGTAGAATAACAGAATGATGAAGAATGGGATATACCTGAAAGAAAAGAAACATGCTCTTAAATGAACATTTCCTGCTCACCTTACATTTTGTAGAATGGTGATGTACTTAGAGTGCAGTTTGGTTTAAATCTACATAATTGCACCAAATGGCTCCATCAAAGATCCGTCGCTAATCTCTGCCAAGGCTGTGGCACTTTAAAAACAAGTGAAAGCGGCGGAAAGATAAAAAGCATTAACGGTAGCCACGAGACAGACTAAAGATAATTGAATACGTTAATTGAAATGAACGGTTTTTAAACCAAAGAAGAGTAAAAACTTTACTGAAAAGAAACTTCAACTGCGCAACTTTTCAACTCAATCAGCAGCAACATTCATCAGATGTAATTTAAACAGCAGGAGGACCTTATTTACACAACCGTGTTGGTGCAACACAAGTGGAACAAACTTAAAAACTAATAAAGTGTATTAAAGCAGAGCCTCTCCAGCCTTAAACTTGCATTATATAATACCGTAAGACTCATATAATGCAGTCCATTATATATGGACTTTGCTTCATGCTGCTTACATAGATTCATACTGATCACTGCTCATCGGACATCAAGGTCAGACATCTATTCAAATGTGAGGAAATCATATGGTTCTTATTGAAGGTCATGAAGCTGTTCAACTGATATCTATTCAAATGCAATCCACCAGATACAGCAGGAAGTTTATATTATATTCGCTTCGATGAGGAAAGCAAAGGAACTTTATATATTTTCCAATAGTGTCTCTTAAAAGATAAGTATAGGATTGTGGAAGACATATTAACCAGCTGTCAGCCTGCGACCGGGAGAATGGCCTTATAAAAAATGTAAGACAATATTTCTCAGAATTCTTTGTCCTTTTCTCCTCCTCTTTAAACATGCTGAACTAATGATTGGTAATTAATGAAAAAGTGAAGGTTAACTCCAGGAGATTTGATGTTGCAGCCGCAGTCATTAGAGTCATCCGAATGTATTCACTTAAAATGTAAAAAAGGAATTTAGATGCCAGTCTATGTTTTGTACTTGACATCCTGGTTAGTAATTAGATAAGTGAATGAAGGTTGGGGTGCTGTAATAAAGTTACCATGATCTTACATCAAACTCCATCAAGAACCAAACATTTGTTGAATGCTTGAAATGCAAAAAGATTGACCTGCTGTCAAACCATTTACTGTTCTGCATCTCGGTATTTGGAAAAAATATATATATACACTGTATATAAATGACAAACCTTGTGAAATAAAATAGGGCTACAGCTACCAATTATTTTAGTTTTTTAAATAATGTAGTCTTTTTTTCCCATTGTTTCTAGCAGGAAATATTCTTAGCAAACTAATTTATCTTAATTGTGAGTTTGAGCTAAAAAGAAAAAAAACACACCTGTTTGATATTTTAAATGAATTAAAATGGCTATGTAAAAGAAGTTCAATAGTTTGATAGTTCCGAAACTTTTTACCTTCTGACCAATTGACCAAATTATTGGTCAATTATAAAAAAAAAAGAAAAGTGAATTAAACAAAGAAACCAAAGAAGCTGGTTTTATCCATTTTTAAGTGATGCCTTTATATCTTTGAGAACTTATTTATTTATGTTTTTATCATTTCATTTCATTTCTGTATTGGATCTAAAGACCCCCAACCTTTAACTAAGTACCACATCTGGGGTCCAGCCATCAATTATTATTTAACTAAGTTGATGATCATTTAAATATCTGACTAATCACAATGAAAAGGATTAATAGTGCTAACATAATGTCCTGTCTTTAAATTATGCTTTTGAAACACCCATTGTTATGGATATATGGTATATCTAACTTATGCAGTGAAATTCACAGTCCTCTGCTGCATCCTGCAGTCTGGTTACTTCACCTTTCCCAGTCCTTTTATTTATTTTTATCTCTATTTATTATGTATTAAAGCAATAAATGGGCAAATGGAAATGAAAACTCGAATCCCAAGCTTCAACAAGGTGCTTGGACCATTAGGAGAAGAGGCTCTCATGACTCTGGCGGAGCTGATTTCCGTGGTTCAGCGCAGACAGATTTAGGTTTTTTCAGTGCTGGTTTCTTCTACTATATTTGACATTTTATTTAAGACTTTATTCCATGTTATTTTGAGTGAAGGTGCTGGTCCCTGCTAAAATGAGCACAGTTTGTAGCACGGGACACATTTGAATAATTTCAAACACTCAGAACTGGACACTCGGGCAGAGATTAGAACTGAATTTTGATGAGGTGCAAAAATGCCTGTGATAATAAATCCTCCCTTTAATTTCTCCACAGAACTAGGGCAGATGTAAAAGCTTCAGCCTACTTTGGACCAGGCCAGGATGCTTTGGAAATAACCTCATATTTCAGTAATGGTTTCTTATTCAAAGAATAACATCTTATATTTATTAGAATTTTTTGCCAAAACACAGATATTGTCTGTGCCCTCCGTCTCTGTGTTTGTACCAACATAATCTACATTTAAACAGAAACAGATCATGACTCACTGCATAAAAACATATTCCGTATCCTGCAACATTTTAGAACACATTATGCAATAACCCTAAACACATACCACATTAAGTGTCCCAAGTGTTCATCGTAATAATACAGCAGCTCAAAGGAATCAATCTGTGAAGGAAGAGCAGAAACAATGGATCAATGACTGGAGCTCATCCAGCATCTGTAGATAAGTTCAACCAACAGTCCCTAAAGCTGAAACAGTGCGTTTCAGCTTTAGACAACATTGCCACCTACTGGTGTAGTACTCACCCTTATTCTGCTTTATTTCAAACCCACATTTATATAGAGTGCAAAAACATGGAGGCAGCAGAGTATGAAAAAAATGGGGGTGGAAAGATAACAGATGCACATATTTTCAAACACTGCAGAAGGGATTAATTAGGAAGAAATTGTCTGAGTCACATTTGGCCCCTAATTATATGATTTTACCACAGAGAACCACAGAGAGCAGATCCTTAAAGAAAATATTCACACACTTAAACTAATTATTATATTAATGCACAAATTGCAACATTTTGATTTATTATTTTTTTATAACTTAACCCTTACAGTTTAGGATTTTAAGTCCAACCCTAATGTTTAAGATCTACAGAGAAATATAATCTAAGCAAATACAAAATTACATATGGAAAAAGCAAAATCTACCCAAACCATCACTCCTAACGAGACACTGTCTGCTCTTTTTACATTGAAAGAGCCTATTTACTGTATGGAGGTCTAAAAGGATCTCCATTAACAAAGGAATTATCATTTTAGTACCAATTTTTGGATTCCCTTCAGGTTCTTTCTTTTTGTGCTTAGAATCTAAACAATTTCAGTGTGATTTAAAAAAAAAAGGCAGATGAAACCTATGAGAGGATATCATTTTCATAACACAGTTGTTTTGTTATCATTTATTGAACAGTATTATTACACACTGTTCAATAAATGATTAGTGTTTTAAATTAAGAGTCATTTTCATTTGAATGTGCTTTACTGGAGGCATCCATGTTTGTCAAAGAGCACTACTGCCACCTACCGGTTTGTGACGTCACGGTGTGGTATCGTCTGTTGATCAAGTCCCAATGCTGTATCTGGTGTTTGTCACAACGCCTTATTATCCAAGTCATCTTGAAAACATTCTTCTTCGAAATGTTGGACTTTTTTTTTTCTGTGGCTAGTAGTTTGATGGTAAATCCTCCCTCTTCAAGATGGTAATCCAATGAAGAACCCGTCCGTGGAGGATCATGAATCGAAAAGGTGAAATAACTTTTTTATTTTTTTTTTTTTTACTTTTAATTGATGTATTCCAACATTCAACTGCCATGCACATGGGCGTTGTCAGTTAAACTATAGCTCTGGTGAATTTCAATGGTGAAGTCCTCTGAAAATCTTCAATAATTGTTGTTGATTGCAGATGTGTCTAGTAGTTCCCATTGATTTTGCTTGTAAAGCGGGTTGAATGGCACTAGGCTTACCTCACCGTGACGTCACTGCTGGAAGATGGCAGGAGTGAGGGGTTACTGTATTTGGGCAAAAGCAGCCGCTCAGTGATCGTAACGAATATTGTTTTTATTTCTTTACTGATTAATGCTAAATTCATTAAATCACCGGAAACTTATTAGTTTTAGGGATAAATAATGATTCATTGATTATTTCTTGCTGACCAGACTTTTCCTTTAAGCTTCAATATATAATAGTCCACTATCTCAACATCCAGGGGGTGGACATAGAGATAGTGGACAAACTGGACTGGACTCACAATACTGAGGCTCTTTATAAGAAAGGTCAGAGCAGACTCTTCCTGCTGAGAGACTGAGGACCTTTTATAACTCTGCTGTGGCATCAGCCATCTTCTATGGAGCTGCCTGTTGAAGCAGTGGCTTATCTGTAGCTGAGAGAAATTGGCTGGATCAGCTGATCAGGAAGGCCAGCTCTGTGATTGGATGCCCTCTGGACTCAGTGCAGGAGGTGGAAAACAAAAGGATCCTAACTAAATGATCTCTGTTGGATAATGTCTCCCACCCCATGCATGAAGCTGTTGCTAAACTGGCGAGCTCCTTCTGTGACAGACTGCTGCACCCTAAATGCACCAGGGAGCGTTATCACAAATCCTTCCTCCCAGCAGCTGGAAGACTTTATAACCACCACTGTTCCCAACAATCTCAATAAGTTGTTACATTTCTGCTGATTTTTGCACAGTTTCTATCTTAGTCAGTTAAATAACATGCTGCTGTCATTTTGCACATCTCTTATGTTGCTGCTATTTTTAAATATCCATTACTGTAAAAATA
>NW_015151154.1:51105-86545 GCF_000732505.1 Cyprinodon variegatus | reverse complement strand
TTTTCATCATTACCTTCATCCTTTGCATGTCTGAATGGCTATTTAGGAAAACTAGCAATAATTGCTAAAAGCATGCATTTATAGATATATCAATCTGTTGAGACACTTTTGCTACTTAGTAATTATTGTTCTACATTCATTACAAATAAAAATAGTATTCACCTTCTAGAAATAGATGACTAAGGTAGCACAAAAAAAACATTAACAGCTGTTAGACATTTAAAAGATTCCAGATAGACTTGACCTGCATCCACTTAAGGTTTAAAACATAATTACATGCAATCTGTTGAACCAGGACTAAATGAAATGCAGGCTTTGAATGGCAAAGGTAGATATGTTCAGTTGCCTCAAAGGTGCAAATCATAAAGATCAAAAAGCTTCTAAAGAAATTAAAATTTAATTATTTGAGGATTTATTTATTTTAATGAGTTGAGAAAAACAGTGTTGCTCATAAGGTACTGTGTAGCCTCAATTGTTTATAATTGCATTCCACCTCCTGGGAAAAAAGAAAAAAAAAGAAAAATACAAACCTGTGTGGAATGTTTAGCGTTACACATTTCTACCCGAGGTCATAGCCCTCTTCAAAGGAGGGATGCTAAAGTGTCTTAATTTCCATCTGCAAAGGATTGTTTGTCTTCTTTTTAATTTATTTTTGTCTGTAATATGGAAATTGTTAATTTCATCTTTTTTCTTTTTTTTTTTTGCAGCCAGAACAAAGTCAGGATCCCATAGATGCAGAAACCGAGGCTGTCAAAAGTACAAACATATTGATACCGATTTAGTGTGGTATTTATATTAAAGAAAAATATTGTTTGCATATTTTTGCTATTGTTAAATTAAGATTTGTAGGTTATTTATTTTTAACATCTATTTAAAAAAAAGCATCTGCAATTCTGTTGAGAAAGCTTGCTCCATTTTGAGATTGTAATTCTTTTTTGTAAGCTTTATCATTGGTAATTTATTATTCCAGTGATATCAAATGTTTTCCTGTAAATGGATATAGTTTGAAATTGTACTATCATGACAGAAAGTCCTGTGTAAATGTATTACTAAAGATTTCCACTGTGAAATCAGAGATTTCCAGGTTGTAGGCTTACAATGATGCCTGCATGGAACCAACTTTTATTAAAACTGTGATTATGACCAGCAGAAAAGCTGCAACCTTAAACAGATTTTAGATCAGCTCTGATTTTCTGCGCTGAATGTGGAATACTGAAAACGGCCTTCATCAGCCCATGACGCCGAGGCAAAATGACAGACTGCTTTCTGGCTTTGCCTTATTAATATTTCCAAGAATCTATTGGCACTGAGATAGAAAAACCTTTCAGAATGAAAGAGTTATTATGAATCAAATAGCTTGTTAGAGAACTCATAGAAGGCATGTTTCCATCTCAGGTATCTCCTGATTGTTGTCAGAGCAACGGTGATGTTCTGAAGCTAGCATTGAGAATCAGAGCCAATTTAAAGATGTGAATTAACTCACAGGTCACATACTCCGCCGGAGAGGAATAATTACATATCTAACTTCTCATCTCTTGCTGTCAGATGACAGTAACAGGTTAAGAAGAATCTGGCTTTCCCTCCTGCAGAGACAAACCTGCATGAACCCTAATTGATCTCCAGATGCGCTGCGTGTTGGCTGGCAGACACCATCACGCTTGTTTATAAAGTCGCCGAAGGAAGGCAAACATATTTTAGGAAAACTATTTTTTGACAAATGAAGAGCTTGGAGGATTAACAGAGATACACTTCTAATGCTGACAAGACTTTGAAAACATTACAATGTTTTCCCAGTTCGCCTGTGATGGGGTTTCCCTGAGCCTTACCAGTGACGCCGGTTTGAGGTCTTTGATGATGGGGTTTTCTCTGACTGACAGGTGGAGCTGGTAGCCGCTCAGGATGAGCCGGTGATTGATGGAGTCCCCCACCAGGTGGATGCTGGCCCCCATGACGAAAGTGACAATGCAGAGGTGGACGGCTGTGCGGGAGACGGGCCTAGGAGTGCGCTCAATCAGCTGGAAGGAGCAGAACACCTCGCTTGCTTTAATACCAGCTGTGTTTGAACAGACCAGTCCTGTTGGGATTCTGACAACTTTAACAGTATTGTGATGCATTTTCTCCTTCACTCTTCAAACTTTTATTTGTTTCTGCTAAGCTCCACTGGCTTTTGTTCTTACTGCCAGCTGTCTGGTTTCTCCTTTATTTCAAACAAGCATCTGCTGTAAATGTAATGAATAATTCATTGCAGGGGAATTGATCTTAGTTTAATAACCTGGTCCCACAAGAAAATGTCAAACCCAAAAATAAAAAACAAAATTCAAATGCATGTTTGATTTCAGGTGTTGTATATTCTCTTTGCTTTGCTGTTCTTTGTTAGTGATACTGGATAAATAAAGCTCATAGAACAAACACACCTACCTGCCTTCATAACTAGTTGCAGTATTATTACTGTTTAAATAGATAGAAAAACATTTAGAGGCGACTGATCAGCCTTGCTGTAATCAGGATGAGCCGATACCGATATGTAGAAGTTATCTTAAAGCTATAGTGGAGGATGTTTTTTTTTCCGGATGGATCATCAAAATAAGTGGTCCTCCTAATTGTCAATCCTTCTGGTGATATGTTTATGTAAGACCATCCTATGTGCTTGTCCCCTTTTTCACTTACCGATGGTGAGACGGATATAGCGGAAAAATTGCAAATCTTCTTTCGGATAGTAAGCTTGCACGGTGGAGTATTAGGGCCTGTATAGCGATTTTTTACTCATTTATTTCGAGAATAAAGTCGTAACAACGAGAATTAAGTTGAAAAATAATAACGAGAACGACAACCCCTTTCAAAGAAAGCTTTGAGCTCCGATCAGTATATGACGGCCGACCAGCTCCACCAAACAGCAGCCTGAGTCCTCTTTGACATTCTGCCCAATTTAATGCTGGTGCTAAAAGATTTCCTTATTTGTCAAACCAATTCCAAAGTATAACTTCACATGATGCTCCACATTCCTCATTGTAAGTGCTTCTTGTAAGAGTTGTCATAAAATACATTATTCTCCTAATATTAGGACTTTATTCTAATAACACTACGACTTTATTCTTGTATTTTTACGAATTTATTCTCGTAATATTATGACTTTATTCTTGTTGTAACTTTTTTCTCGTACTTTTATGACTTTATTTTCATAATATTACGACTTAAGTCTAAAAAAAAAAATAAAAATAAAAAATCTTTAGCTTGGCCCTGATCCTCCGTCATATGAGTGATGTAAACAGCAACATTTAAAAAGAGCGTGCACGAGGAGAAATTGACTTGTGCATAATAGACGTTTCCTCTCAGGAGCGGGTGCAGGGTTGTGTATGTGCATGTGGAGAGGGCAGGTCTTTTTTAAAACTTTGAACAGAATCCTCAAGTATACCTTTAATCTTAAAGCTCATCTACCTGCAAAGGTCTGAGAATCAATCAATGCTTTAAGTGTTTCATTTATATTTAAGAGGGAAATTGTTTTTCTACTAACCTTTACATTCTGGTTTTTAGTTGTATATCATGTCAGGGTATATGGTGCATAGGTTAGTTTTAAAATAATTTGGTCGTTCTGTTAGTGCTTTGTGGCATAAAAAAAAATCAAAATATACAAAACAATTAAAGCACTAAAAGTAGCACCTTTTCTACTCACAGAAATATGTCACCCAATTTTGAAGATTCATGTAATTTAATTACATTACAAATTCCTATTTACTTTTTTTTTTTTTTTTTTTTACCATAACCCTATTTAATAATCCTTACATGGTGCATATTCATTCAATAAATATAGTTTTTGTCAGGTTTATGTATTTAGAATTAATAAAGTAATCAAAAATATACTTACTCAAAATTAATATGAATTAGTCTATCTATTTCAAATACATAGTTTATTCTTCTGAATTCTGTAAAAATCTGAATGACCTACAAATGAATATTCATCATGCATGATTTATAGAATAAGTTTGCAGGACAATTATCTAAAAAAAAAGTAAATGTTATGTAATAATAGTACATCAATCTTAAAATGTGGGTGAAATATATATAATTAATAATAAATAAGTGTATCAGAGTATAAAACACGGATGCTTACCAACAAACATGACAGTCTTGGTGCTTTGATATGCAACTGTTAACAAGGTAGAGAGGCTCCAAAGTGTCTCTGGCTTAAACTTAGACATTTTTAGAAATATCTCAAATTATGCCAATTACTCCTGAATTTGACTTTTTTAAATCTAATTAACTATATGTCTTCTGGCAGTTTTTACTAATTATGTGCTCCTAAATTCATTTTAGCAGCTCTTATAAAAAGTAATTCAACATAGCAATAAAAAAAAAATCTTCAAAGATTCCCTTATCTAATTAGTTTTAATCAAAAGCAACCAATTAGGTTTCAAGTCCAGCTTTATAAATTAAAGAATTATCAGATCAGAGCTACAACTGCTTCTATATCACGATACAATAGAATATAATTAATAAACAGATAACAGAAATGAGTGGGGAGCAGACTTTCAATGTATGTTTCTTTATAAAGATTCCTATTTCTTTCTTGATTTGAAGTACACCCTAATCTTTTCTTTGAGAACTACAGTCACTCGCTTTGTAATAACGTTAATAACAAAACATTAGTGCAGCTACACAATGACTGCATTCCTGCTCAAACTGGAGGGAAAGCATTGATCTCTGCCTAAGTTCTTACCATATCGGTGAGACGCTAAACTAAAGAGTAAATAATAAAGCTAACTAACTTGATGCAGGCTGCTCATAGGTCCAAACCTTCATGACTCTGTGTTATCAGAACGTCTTCTAAACAGACCACGTCATTTCAGGGTGAAAACTGTACTTTTTTTTCCACTTCTGTTACATACTTATAATGATGTACAGTACTTATAAGGATTATTTTTATGCAGCCAACCAGTTCTTTCCTAAACTTAAAGATGTGATAAAAGGTCACAGCTGATAGAAAATGTGTGGTTTCGCCTTAAGAGAATCTTAAAACTAATATAAGCGCCAATGTTAAAAATAAACAATTGATTTGGATCCTTTCTTTTCACACAGATAAAATAATAACTGACTGATACCAAACAAATCTACAGTTTTTATTATGTGGAGCAGGTGGTAGCACTGTTGCTTTGGGGCAAGATCCTGGGTTTAAAATAAGGTCAAATGATTTTGCCAAATGTCAAAATTGCAACTTTCTTCCCAACCAAACCAAGTTGTGATTGTGATTCAGATTTCCGTTTGCACTAACTAAAAGCATGTAGATGTTTCAATGTTTCACACGGTTTCATTGTTTTCATGACCTTAAAAGCTTCTTTTGTCCGGAGTCGCAGGACTTTACTGTCAAGGCTGATTTATACTCAGAAACCAAGTCGACTGCGTGTGTGTCGCAGTGAATGCTAATGTGCCCCCGCCCCTTCCGCAGACACTCTGCTGCACCTCTGAAAAATTGTAGGTGACCACAGACAGGAGGACTCTGATTGGTCAAATCTACATCCGCTCTACACTATGCGTATCTCCTGTTTGGTATCTTAACGGCTTGTTTTGTTTGTATGACTGCCATTGTGGAAAACGACTCGTGAAGATGGACCAGCTAGAAGAGCGAGGTGCGCGAGAACGCTGGGACCCTTTTTCCACCTGGATCCCTGCTCCTTTTCGCCCTCATGTCCCTCATTTTTTGAACAAACTTGCCTCCACATTCTCACCGCCTCGGCTGTATCTAGTTCCAAATCTAGTTCCTTAAAGTACCTCTTGCGTTTTGGAGTGGAATAACATAGAGCAGACCATGCTTCAATATTGGGTATAAATCAAAAATTTCTGCGACAAGCTCACTGCGACGCACTGCTGCGGGAGTATAACCAGCTTTTTACTGCTAGCATGCATGGATCTGCAAAGATGGCCCTTTGAAGATTGTTTGATGAGAAAACCGAAACCTCGGTAGTTTAGCACCGATGCATCTACAAGCCTGTA
The DNA here is from genome assembly GCF_000732505.1 of Cyprinodon variegatus. Lineage (NCBI taxonomy): Eukaryota > Metazoa > Chordata > Actinopteri > Cyprinodontiformes > Cyprinodontidae > Cyprinodon > Cyprinodon variegatus. Next base: position 80,560 of record NW_015151154.1, on the reverse strand, counting down.
ACCTATTTTACTGAATTTACTTTGGGTCAGAAGTTCCTGCGCTGTTCTGTGGATGTGACATCAAGCCCATCCATTAGTTAAATGGGTCTGAACTGACAAACAAAGTATTATATTCAAGATGGATTTTGTGGCTAATCAGAAGCAACCGGCGTCCAGTTCAACTCAGTCGCCAATGGCAACTGCACGTAAGGTGAAAAAAGTAAAAAGAAAAAAACCTTGAAAGTACGAGCACCAATTACGAACCAGAGCAGAAAACTTCTGCAGTTCTGCATTTTCGCCACAGGTGGCAGTATCATTAGCAAAATATGAAATGTCTCTTTAAGAGTATTGCTGCTTATATTATCTGAGTGATATTAGTGGAGGTCAGTGTCTAACTGCTGTTAAATGGAACAAAACCAAATCGAATGCCTTTTAAATTCCTGAACTGTGATAATATTGCAAAGTGTGGATTAACACACCAAAAACTGAAGCCAGTCTCTATTCCATCTCTATTCCAAGTGTGCTGTATTATCAAAGATATGCAAAATGTTGGCGTTTGCCTTAATATATATTTGTGATGATCTGAAAGAAAAAACAACTCTGAACTATTTAAAAAGAAAATCTAACGGATACTAGTAAAGGTGCAGAGCATCATCACATTTTAATGCAATCCGTCTGGGAGGACATTTCAAAAGCTACATAAATGATAAGGAAGCTTTGGTTATAAAGGCTTTAGAGCACCTGCAAAAAGCTGATTTATTATTACCAAAGAGCTGTGTGCTTAATATTTACCTTCAGCATTAGAAATGGTGTAATGACATTGTAGGCCATGTGGAAATAGTCTCCAGCACTTGGCTTGTTCAGAGGAAACCATTCCAGGGGAAGGACGATCTAGAAACATGCGAAAAACTTGTATTTATACCTAAACTTGGGTTGATTCTATCCAACAATATCAAAGTACATATTAGGAGCTTAAGGTTTGGCATACCATGGCGATAGGTCTTCCAAAATCAAGTATCCAGTTCTGCAGAGTCAGGCAGAACCACAGGTCAAAGTGAAAGGAAGAAGTTTTCCTCTCCGGGACATTTTCCTTACAAACACCAGCAGTGCTGTAAAAGAAAAAAAAATGCAACAAAAATGAAAAACAAAAACAAAAAGGGTTGCATCCCACAGACTGGATTAGAATAAACTGCTGCTCATACCACTACAATCATTTGAAAATAAAGTATGGCGTTTTACAGGTATCTGGCTTTATAAACAGCTCCTCGTTAAGTATTCACATAAAGAATGGATGATAATCATTTATTTAATTAAAAAAGACAATATAAATAATATACACATTTATCAATGAGAGAATTTGAATTATAAAACCACGCATCATTCATCATATAGCTGTTCTGCTCCTGATTTCCCTGCAGGATTTCAGAATACTGGTGCTCATGAATTTCCTGACTGATACAAGTGATCATGTTGTTTTTGTTAACAGCTGTGCAGTTTCCACAGATCAGGTAGGGAGGGGGCGTTATGGCTCCATCTATGCAGCTACTTTGCCAGAATGAGTGAATACCTCCAAATACCTGGCAGGCCCGTGTGGCTGCATGTCAAATTAAACATTTTTGCATCTGATGAGATAGAAATTACACTTTTAGGTATTTGGGCATCCAATTACATCCTAGAATCTGACAAACATGCTGGTTAGTAGGGCTGCTTTGCTGCTGAAAGGCTTGCAAACCTTGAACTAACCAGCAGATCTTTGAATAAAGCTCTTAACAAAATATTCCAGAGGAATGCCCAGCCATCATTTTTTTAGCTGGAAAAGCGATCCAAAGCATCGCATGAATTCCATCTCTGAATGGCGGCAGTGAGATGCCAAAGCAGCACCCTAAAAAGGTCATCCAAAAACCTGTTTAACATGGTTTGAATAAATCTATTCCACAAAGAGTGGCTCAAAATACCCTTAAGATGCCAAAACAGACCAATTATTACAAACATCTGACTTCAGCTGTAGCTGCACAGCGTGGCACAACCTGTTATTTCACACACAGGCTGGATTATTTGGATAACATTTTACCTTAATGGATGAAATAATTACTGGAAAACTGTAATTTTTATTCATTCGAGTAACCATAGGTAGGTAAATGTGTTTTTTGTTTTTTTTTCCAACTCTCCAGGCTGCCTGAAACACTCATGATGCGATCCAAAGCAATGACAGCAGCTCCCGCTGTGCCACTTTATAACTCTCCAGCATCTCTTTAATCTGAGACGCACTGATGCAAATGATATGTTGAATCGTGTCAGATCTGTAGATGGTCCTTCACTCTCATCCAAAACACTCAAGGATTCACAGTGTGTCATAATTGCATCCTTGACTGTCTGGAATGTTGCCTAAAAAAATCTAATCTGTATCTGTGTTTGATGAGTTTTCACCTTTGTTCTGTTCAGGAGGGAAGCCAACCAACTCTGCATATGTTCATGTTGGGTCTGAGCATCTAGGTGAGTAAATGCTTAATGGTTTTGGGTTTTTTTTCCATATGGCTGCAGTTGCGTGACAGCATGAATGCACTGTTAAGTGTTTGCTGTTTTAGTTTGTTTCTACTTTATTCACTTGATCTGTCATTATGACTTCAGTTTGAATCCAATTTCAAAATAACAAAATCCAGTTTTTTTTTTGTCAAAATTCAAAACAAGATAAAAAAAAAAACACATGAAGAAAAAGTGCTCTTATATAATCACAATTAAAACATTTCTGAATGATATGCATCTTCATCATGGTGTTAATGGAAACTTTCCATTGCATTTAGTACCTGTTTTTTTTTCCTCTGCTCTGAGGGTTGAAGCTATTAGTCGTCATGGGAACAAACCACATCATCTGCATTCATTATGCTGGAAACAATAGTTTCTCTATTGGTAGGTTTACATTCACTTTACCTGTATGAAAGGATTACAATTACTTTCAATATGATATACCTAGTTCTATTTTAAAATCACTAAAAGATGCTAATTTAAGGAAATAAGATATTGGGGGAATCCAAAGTCGCTGAATGTTTGTGTGTCTCTATTTCTACATTAAAAAAAATGCAGAACATTTTCTACTTTAACAAATGATATTTATTTATTTATTGACTAGATATGACTAAACGTCCACTCAGTGCTGGGTAATTTCTGAAATGGCACACAATGTAGAGGAAGTTGATTGTTATAAAAGTTCAACCTGTTCCTTGTCTACAACACTTTGGGAAAATACAAATATAAAATCAGGGCTGACTGTTCACAAATCAAAAGCAACTATTACTGAAATAAATATTGTATCCTGACTGTTATTTTTTTTTTTACTAAGTCCGTGTTTTTAATTCACCATTTTTTGTGTCTGGATCCGTGAATCCTGACATGAATTGTTGCAGGAATAAACCTTTTGTTATGATATGGTCTTTATATTAATCTACCAATTCAGTGTTTGTTATGGAAATAGTATTTTCACTGTACTTTATCACTGAGTGGGACTTAAATTCTGTTGTAAATGTACCTAATGAGACTAAGACAGAATTGAAAGGATAGTCTGTATGTTAGTATCCTATATGATGTTGTGGGCTGCAGAGGGTGGCACTGCTGCCTTGCAACAAGAACGTTCCGGGTTCAATTCCCGACCCAGGGTCTTTCTGCATAGAGTGGAGTTTGCATGTTCTCTCTGAGCATGCCTGGGTTCTCTCCAGGTACTCCAGCTTCCTCCCAAAGTCCAAAAACATGACTGTTGGGTTAAATGGCTTCTTTAAATTCTCCTTAGGTGTGAGAGTGTGCGTGAATGGTTCTTTGCCCTGTTTGTCTCAGTGTTGTTTGATAGTGCTGGTGCCTATCTCCAGCTGTCAAGGCACCAGCACCTCTCACGATTGGGATAAGTGTGACAGAAAATGGATGGATGATGGCCTGTGTTGGGCTACACAAAAGTTAGCTCTTTTGCCTTGCTGCAAGAACGACCTTGTTTCATTCCAGGTCTTCGGTGAAATTGTACATAAATAACAACTTAAATAAAAAAACTTATCAAATAATCAATTTATGATTAGTACTTGTAAATATCAATTTTATGGAGAATGTTTATTGATACAAGTAATGACGATGGAAAAGATTTATGCCCCATAACTCAAAACTGAAAGAATTTTATCCACTATACATTTTATATAGAGAACACAGATCTTTAAATATATGCATCTATTTGTTAGCAAAGGCTGTAGGAAAGTATAGTTAGTCTTTATTTTGAAAATATGGATATTTTGCTCGTTCATTTTCCTGTTGGAACAGTGTAGATTGATCCTGGGGTTCTGGCACCTATCTGCCTTAGGCCACCCCTCAGTGTACATTGGTCATTGCCTGGCCACCCTTATAAAAATGTTCTGGCCCCGCCTCTGCAGTTTGCGTTAGACTGATTGATCACCCTAGGTGTGATTGTGTGTGTGCATGGACTAACAACCTGGCCAAGCTTTACCCCTCCTTTAGACTTCTGGAGATAGACACTAGAGGACTGTGATCCTGATGGAAATTGGTCTTTATTAAAAAAAAAAAACTTTAAGGATTCAAACTGAGTTTGGACAAAATAGGTGTTTTGTATACTTGGAAATGAAATAGCTTTGATTTTCTTGAGTTCCCTTTTGTAAATTAGTGACGCTACTAAATAAAATAAAAAAAGTGCACATACATAAACATAGAGATTTACTGGCAGTGGTGCACATTATTTCCTTCCAATTCTTAGGGTGGCTAATGGAAAAATTTTATTTAATCTTATTATAATAATCTTATCATGAAAACAAATCACAGTTGTTCAAAGCTGGCGCCACGAAAGCTCTCATATATTAAACCTAATGTGCTTTGTTAACCAATTTGATCAAGAAACGGTTTGCATTTTCTGACTGCAATTCCAATGTTTGTTTGTTTTTTTAGCTTTTTACATTTTATGTCTGACTTCAACAGTTCAGAAATGTATTCTACCACAGTAAAACTTCTTTGTTTAAGGCTGTTTGCTAGGTTTTAAATAAGAATGGCAACGTATTTAATGACAATGTAAATAAACAACCATTTCAGTAGTTATTCAATGATAGTCTATTTTCCGGGGTGTATGTGAATGCACCATGAAGGCTCCAGGAGAAGCCGTAAAACACCGAGTAGAGCAGCAATCGTTTTTTTTAGGGATTCTGAGCCGGGGTCGCGTGACTGCAGATTGGACCACGGTGTGAAACTCGATACAACACAGCAACACGGACCATTAGTTGGCTGTGCTATAGAGCCGTATAAGTCTAAACAATCAGGAAATCGGGATAAAGGAAATCATAACAGCGCAGACGGTCCAAACCTGTGTAAATTGTTGCCTCGACGTTTTCGTACATTCTGCATTGGAGGTTCCGGTTAAACGGTCTCTGTTTTATCAGTGAAGCAAGAAAAAAGCCGGTGTCCAAATTACAAGAGCTTAAGGCGTCTAAAGTTTATTGAAACTGATAGAAGCGTTTTTCACTTCCTTGTTAGCATTTTGGCTCCGCCCATTCCAGTAATCCTCCAATCAAAGAGCAGAACATGGAGGGAGGCGTAAACTCAAAACCGCTAAATTATTCCGTTTTAAGACTATAGCTGAATTATTAACAATAATAACACTCTAAATAAGCTGTAAAAAAATAATTAAATCAATTCATCCTTATCACATAATCCATAGAAACGAAGTATGTTATATAAGTGTTATATAAATATTTTTCAAATCACAATAGTTAAGATTTAGTGTCAAATATTATATTATATATTATTTGTGGTATATATTATTTGTGGTTATATACATATACATCAGTGAGGAAAAATCAGAATAAAATATATTAATTAGCTTATCTATTTAAAAATTTTAAAATTTATTAATTTATTGCTTATTGCAACTAATGAGCAGAAGGTGANAAAGTACCTCTTGCGTTTTGGAGTGGAATAACATAGAGCAGACCATGCTTCAATATTGGGTATAAATCAAAAATTTCTGCGACAAGCTCACTGCGACGCACTGCTGCGGGAGGATAACCAGCCTTTTACTGCTAGCATGAATGGATCTGCAAAGATGGCCCTTTGAAGATTGTTTGATGAGAAAACTGAAACCTCGGTAGTTTAGCACCGATGCATCTACAAGCCTGTAACCTATTTTACTGAATTTACTTTGGGTCAGAAGTTCCTGCGCTGTTCTGTGGATGTGACATCAAGCCCATCCATTAGTTAAATGGGTCTGAACTGACAAACAAAGTATTATATTCAAGATGGATTTTGTGGATAATCAGAAGCAACCGGCGTCCAGTTCAACTCAGTCGCCAATGGCAACTGCACGTAAGGTGAAAAAAGTAAAAAGAAAAAAACCTTGAAAGTACGAGCACCAATTACGAACCAGAGCAGAAAACTTCTGCAGTTCTGCATTTTCGCCACAGGTGGCAGTATCATTAGCAAAATATGAAATGTCTCTTTAAGAGTATTGCTGCTTATATTATCTGAGTGATATTAGTGGAGGTCAGTGTCTAACTGCTGTTAAATGGAACAAAACCAAATCGAATGCCTTTTAAATTCCTGAACTGTGATAATATTGCAAAGTGTGGATTAACACACCAAAAACTGAAGCCAGTCTCTATTCCATCTCTATTCCAAGTGTGCTGTATTATCAAAGATATGCAAAATGTTGGCGTTTGCCTTAATATATATTTGTGATGATCTGAAAGAAAAAACAACTCTGAACTATTTAAAAAGAAAATCTAACGGATACTAGTAAAGGTGCAGAGCATCATCACATTTTAATGCAATCCGTCTGGGAGGACATTTCAAAAGCTACATAAATGATAAGGAAGCTTTGGTTATAAAGGCTTTAGAGCACCTGCAAAAAGCTGATTTATTATTACCAAAGAGCTGTGTGCTTAATATTTACCTTCAGCATTAGAAATGGTGTAATGACATTGTAGGCCATGTGGAAATAGTCTCCAGCACTTGGCTTGTTCAGAGGAAACCATTCCAGGGGAAGGACGATCTAGAAACATGCGAAAAACTTGTATTTATACCTAAACTTGGGTTGATTCTATCCAACAATATCAAAGTACATATTAGGAGCTTAAGGTTTGGCATACCATGGCGATAGGTCTTCCAAAATCAAGTATCCAGTTCTGCAGAGTCAGGCAGAACCACAGGTCAAAGTGAAAGGAAGAAGTTTTCCTCTCCGGGACATTTTCCTTACAAACACCAGCAGTGCTGTAAAAGAAAAAAAAATGCAACAAAAATGAAAAACAAAAACAAAAAGGGTTGCATCCCACAGACTGGATTAGAATAAACTGCTGCTCATACCACTACAATCATTTGAAAATAAAGTATGGCGTTTTACAGGTATCTGGCTTTATAAACAGCTCCTCGTTAAGTATTCACATAAAGAATGGATGATAATCATTTATTTAATTAAAAAAGACAATATAAATAATATACACATTTATCAATGAGAGAATTTGAATTATAAAACCACGCATCATTCATCATATAGCTGTTCTGCTCCTGATTTCCCTGCAGGATTTCAGAATACTGGTGCTCATGAATTTCCTGACTGATACAAGTGATCATGTTGTTTTTGTTAACAGCTGTGCAGTTTCCACAGATCAGGTAGGGAGGGGGCGTTATGGCTCCATCTATGCAGCTACTTTGCCAGAATGAGTGAATACCTCCAAATACCTGGCAGGCCCGTGTGGCTGCATGTCAAATTAAACATTTTTGCATCTGATGAGATAGAAATTACACTTTTAGGTATTTGGGCATCCAATTACATCCTAGAATCTGACAAACATGCTGGTTAGTAGGGCTGCTTTGCTGCTGAAAGGCTTGCAAACCTTGAACTAACCAGCAGATCTTTGAATAAAGCTCTTAACAAAATATTCCAGAGGAATGCCCAGCCATCATTTTTTTAGCTGGAAAAGCGATCCAAAGCATCGCATGAATTCCATCTCTGAATGGCGGCAGTGAGATGCCAAAGCAGCACCCTAAAAAGGTCATCCAAAAACCTGTTTAACATGGTTTGAATAAATCTATTCCACAAAGAGTGGCTCAAAATACCCTTAAGATGCCAAAACAGACCAATTATTACAAACATCTGACTTCAGCTGTAGCTGCACAGCGTGGCACAACCTGTTATTTCACACACAGGCTGGATTATTTGGATAACATTTTACCTTAATGGATGAAATAATTACTGGAAAACTGTAATTTTTATTCATTCGAGTAACCATAGGTAGGTAAATGTGTTTTTTGTTTTTTTTTCCAACTCTCCAGGCTGCCTGAAACACTCATGATGCGATCCAAAGCAATGACAGCAGCTCCCGCTGTGCCACTTTATAACTCTCCAGCATCTCTTTAATCTGAGACGCACTGATGCAAATGATATGTTGAATCGTGTCAGATCTGTAGATGGTCCTTCACTCTCATCCAAAACACTCAAGGATTCACAGTGTGTCATAATTGCATCCTTGACTGTCTGGAATGTTGCCTAAAAAAATCTAATCTGTATCTGTGTTTGATGAGTTTTCACCTTTGTTCTGTTCAGGAGGGAAGCCAACCAACTCTGCATATGTTCATGTTGGGTCTGAGCATCTAGGTGAGTAAATGCTTAATGGTTTTGGGTTTTTTTTCCATATGGCTGCAGTTGCGTGACAGCATGAATGCACTGTTAAGTGTTTGCTGTTTTAGTTTGTTTCTACTTTATTCACTTGATCTGTCATTATGACTTCAGTTTGAATCCAATTTCAAAATAACAAAATCCAGTTTTTTTTTTGTCAAAATTCAAAACAAGATAAAAAAAAAAACACATGAAGAAAAAGTGCTCTTATATAATCACAATTAAAACATTTCTGAATGATATGCATCTTCATCATGGTGTTAATGGAAACTTTCCATTGCATTTAGTACCTGTTTTTTTTTCCTCTGCTCTGAGGGTTGAAGCTATTAGTCGTCATGGGAACAAACCACATCATCTGCATTCATTATGCTGGAAACAATAGTTTCTCTATTGGTAGGTTTACATTCACTTTACCTGTATGAAAGGATTACAATTACTTTCAATATGATATACCTAGTTCTATTTTAAAATCACTAAAAGATGCTAATTTAAGGAAATAAGATATTGGGGGAATCCAAAGTCGCTGAATGTTTGTGTGTCTCTATTTCTACATTAAAAAAAATGCAGAACATTTTCTACTTTAACAAATGATATTTATTTATTTATTGACTAGATATGACTAAACGTCCACTCAGTGCTGGGTAATTTCTGAAATGGTACACAATGTAGAGGAAGTTGATTGTTATAAAAGTTCAACCTGTTCCTTGTCTACAACACTTTGGGAAAATACAAATATAAAATCAGGGCTGACTGTTCACAAATCAAAAGCAACTATTACTGAAATAAATATTGTATCCTGACTGTTATTTTTTTTTTTACTAAGTCCGTGTTTTTAACTCACAATTTTTTGTGTCTGGATCCGTGAATCCTGACATGAATTGTTGCAGGAATAAACCTTTTGTTATGATATGGTCTTTATATTAATCTACCAATTCAGTGTTTGTTATGGAAATAGTATTTTCACTGTACTTTATCACTGAGTGGGACTTAAATTCTGTTGTAAATGTACCTAATGAGACTAAGACAGAATTGAAAGGATAGTCTGTATGTTAGTATCCTATATGATGTTGTGGGCTGCAGAGGGTGGCACTGCTGCCTTGCAACAAGAACGTTCCGGGTTCAATTCCCGACCCAGGGTCTTTCTGCATAGAGTGGAGTTTGCATGTTCTCTCTGAGCATGCCTGGGTTCTCTCCAGGTACTCCAGCTTCCTCCCAAAGTCCAAAAACATGACTGTTGGGTTAAATGGCTTCTTTAAATTCTCCTTAGGTGTGAGAGTGTGCGTGAATGGTTCTTTGCCCTGTTTGTCTCAGTGTTGTTTGATAGTGCTGGTGCCTATCTCCAGCTGTCAAGGCACCAGCACCTCTCACGATTGGGATAAGTGTGACAGAAAATGGATGGATGATGGCCTGTGTTGGGCTACACAAAAGTTAGCTCTTTTGCCTTGCTGCAAGAACGACCTTGTTTCATTCCAGGTCTTCGGTGAAATTGTACATAAATAACAACTTAAATAAAAAAACTTGTACTTGTAAATATCAATTTTATGGAGAATGTTTATTGATACAAGTAATGACGATGGAAAAGATTTATGCCCCATAACTCAAAACTGAAAGAATTTTATCCACTATACATTTTATATAGAGAACACAGATCTTTAAATATATGCATCTATTTGTTAGCAAAGGCTGTAGGAAAGTATAGTTAGTCTTTATTTTGAAAATATGGATATTTTGCTCGTTCATTTTCCTGTTGGAACAGTGTAGATTGATCCTGGGGTTCTGGCACCTATCTGCCTTAGGCCACCCCTCAGTGTACATTGGTCATTGCCTGGCCACCCTTATAAAAATGTTCTGGCCCCGCCTCTGCAGTTTGCGTTAGACTGATTGATCACCATAGGTGTGATTGTGTGTGTGCATGGACTAACAACCTGGCCAAGCTTTACCCCTCCTTTAGACTTCTGGAGATAGACACTAGAGGACTGTGATCCTGATGGAAATTGGTCTTTATTAAAAAAAAAAAACTTTAAGGATTCAAACTGAGTTTGGACAAAATAGGTGTTTTGTATACTTGGAAATGAAATAGCTTTGATTTTCTTGAGTTCCCTTTTGTAAATTAGTGACGCTACTAAATAAAATAAAAAAAGTGCACATACATAAACATAGAGATTTACTGGCAGTGGTGCACATTATTTCCTTCCAATTCTTAGGGTGGCTAATGGAAAAATTTTATTTAATCTTATTATAATAATCTTATCATGAAAACAAATCACAGTTGTTCAAAGCTGGCGCCACGAAAGCTCTCATATATTAAACCTAATGTGCTTTGTTAACCAATTTGATCAAGAAACGGTTTGCATTTTCTGACTGCAATTCCAATGTTTGTTTGTTTTTTTAGCTTTTTACATTTTATGTCTGACTTCAACAGTTCAGAAATGTATTCTACCACAGTAAAACTTCTTTGTTTAAGGCTGTTTGCTAGGTTTTAAATAAGAATGGCAACGTATTTAATGACAATGTAAATAAACAACCATTTCAGTAGTTATTCAATGATAGTCTATTTTCCGGGGTGTATCTGAATGCACCATGAAGGCTCCAGGAGAAGCCGTAAAACACCGAGTAGAGCAGCAATCGTTTTTTTTAGGGATTCTGAGCCGGGGTCGCGTGACTGCAGATTGGACCACGGTGTGAAACTCGATACAACACAGCAACACGGACCATTAGTTGGCTGTGCTATAGAGCCGTATAGGTCTAAACAATCAGGAAATCGGGATAAAGGAAATCATAACAGCGCAGACGGTCCAAACCTGTGTAAATTGTTGCCTCGACGTTTTCGTACATTCTGCATTGGAGGTTCCGGTTAAACGGTCTCTGTTTTATCAGTGAAGCAAGAAAAAAGCCGGTGTCCAAATTACAAGAGCTTAAGGCGTCTAAAGTTTATTGAAACTGATAGAAGCGTTTTTCACTTCCTTGTTAGCATTTTGGCTCCGCCCATTCCAGTAATCCTCCAATCAAAGAGCAGAACATGGAGGGAGGAGTAAACTCAAAACCGCTAAATTATTCCGTTTTAAGACTATAGCTGAATTATTAACAATAATAACACTCTAAATAAGCTGTAAAAATAATTAAATCAACTAATCCTTATCACATAATCCATAGAAACGAAGTATGTTATATAAGTGTTATATAAATATTTTTCAAATCACAATAGTTAAGATTTAGTGTCAAATATTATATTATATATTATTTGTGGTATATATTATTTGTGGTTATATACATATACATCAGTGAGGAAAAATCAGAATAAAATATATTAATTAGCTTATCTATTTAAAAATTTTAAAATTTATTAATTTATTGCTTATTGCAACTAATGAGCAGAAGGTGACCCTCCTAGACACAGCACTTCCTCATTTGCAAAATGAGGCAGAAATGCATACAGAAATGTAAAAATGACAGGCAGAAATAAATAGCACTGAGGGAATAAATAGAGTAAAAAATGCAAAGGAAGAATAAAAAAAGTCAAAAATATTATATCATGTACAGAAATAAATACTTAAAAAAAAAGTAATAAATAAAGTTGAAAATTATAACAGACAATAAACAAGGTAATTATTACAAAGGCTAATAAATAAAGAAGCTAATTAAAAGTGATTCATACATTTATGTCTCACTGTATAATTCAATTTCTACCTACATGTATTTGTTTATTGTACTTTTGGGGACAAATAATTCTATGCTTACGTATTTATTGAGCATGTATTTATTTCTGTATTTATTTTTAATTATTGCATAGTTGATCCTCTATACAGAACAGCTGTCCTGACACTTGAAAAACACTTTTCAACCACATTTTAGCTGCTTTAGATCAAGCTTCTAAATATTACAATTGTATGGGTGTGTAGGGGAAAGTTAAATAGGATAAAATGTTGGCATTTTAATACAAACAGCTGGTGAGAATTTAAGTAACAGTAAAAACTGTTTCAACCATCCCCACTCTTCGACGTGGAGTGACAAGACTCTAAATGAACGTTTTCGAATTACAGCTTCATTGTATTACATTCAGATTTGTTTTAAAGATTGCAAAATGAGTAAAAAAAATATATATATATATTTTTTTTAGATTATGACCTGTCATGTTAAAAGCCTTTTTTAGCAGCCTTTTTTAGATTGCAATATTGTAAGTCGGCGTATTTTCTCTGAGCTTTCCCAGCATTACGCATCAACCGTTCCATGGATATTACCTTACACTGTGTTTTGAAAATAAAAACAAACATGTAACAGAATTTTGTAAACAATATTTTTATTACCGGTATTTTCATATTTATAGCTTTCGCTGAGAGTTGAAATTAAAGTTTGTTTTATTTAGCCCAAAGGCCAAACGTGGGCTATTTTTCTATTTTCAGCAACAGATCAGCAAAATTTAGTTTGAAAGACTTGTCATAATTAACCTGCACTTTTTATATATATATATATATATCTAATTAGTACATGCAATCCTCTGTGTGGCTGGGTAACATCACAAGGTGACCTGCAGTCAGCATTTTTTTTTTTTTACAGCTAATTATTCAAAGGCAAGAGTTTCTCATCTCAGTGTTGGTGTTAATGAGAGAAATTTAAAGAAGTTGATTAAAAAGAGCCTAAAGCCAAACTATCTCTAATTAAGGCTATTCATTCTCATCTGAGCAAATATTAACCATAACTTGTTCCACCATCCTTATTCCATTGCAAAACAATGTCTACTATCAATCCTTCACTTTGCATGAAACAAAGTTGTGGATATGTCTCGAGTGGACAGTGTAGAGGACAGAGAGACAGAATTCTGGATGCTATTTCTGGGCTACATGTTGGTAAGACCACAATAGTGGCTGCTACCTATATCAAATGTATTAAAGTTTAAATTATTAACTATTCATTCTCTCTGTATCTCGTTGAACACATGTCCAATATGTAGCTGTGCAATTTCTATTCCTGAAAATGTCAAATTGTTATACAAATGCATCAATTGGAAATAAATAGTTTATCTGCCTCTATCGCTAATAGAAGTTAGCACCACAACAATTACTGTTGCTATTTCGACCTGTTTTCCACCTAGCAGGTAAAATGTACTGAAGTCTGATTGGAAATTATTTCCAGGATTAAGCCCTGAAATCCACATTGAATAATACAGCATAAGGACTTGTTTCTTTTCCCAAAAAAGGTTAAAAAACAATCCTCTGGACTGTGTTGTTTTTTAACCTTATTTGAATGACTATGACCTGGATGACCGAGAATCTTCACCAAGCACATTGTTTCTATCCACCATGTGGATGTGGTATGAAATAATTTGGTCTCATTGTACAGAAGATGTCCAATAAATACACACAAACTGCATTGGGAAGGTTCCACTATCACATCTTTAATGTTGATAATATGATTGGATTTTTCACATTTTGTAAGTAATTAAACAGGATTGATGGTCCATTTAAAAGATTCAGATAACCAGTCATTTATTTCATGTTAGTTTGTAGTTTGCACAATCCCACTAAGAGTCAGGGACTTTTATTTACAAAGCAACAAAAATCCGGAAGTTGAAAACTGCAGGAGGTCAGTTGAACTTTCTGGTTGGTCTGAGGGAGAAAGGAGACTGATCAGGAAGGAGTTGGTTGATGACAACTGATTACTGATTGATCTGCTTACTTGAGAGATGAAGGGAAGGCAGCATGGATGTGTAGGGGTTTTATTTAGCTGAATTTGCAGACTGTGACTGCCCAGAGGTCCAGGAGAATCTGAGTGAGACCTGAGAGCATTGGTACTTGCAAGAGAGGTCGTGCATGAGAGCGGGAAGGCAGGTGATAAAGACTGAGAACTGCTGCACAGGTAAGACCTTTTCCATGAAGATCGGAAATGAAAAAAAAAAAGTTTACTGGTTGCATGGAACAATAACAGAGTCAGCATCAAAAGAGATTAACAAGAAGACAAATTTCAACAAGATGGATATTCCTGGTTAAGGTCTTTTTCTGGAATACTATCAGAGGTAATCATCCGGCAAACAGAGATGATTCATCGGCTCCTTTTATACTCACACGCCATCTTGATTGAAAAATGTTCTCAGGTGTGCTGCAACACACTGCACTGAAACCTTCCATATCAATTCCCTTTACACCATAACTTTAAACTGGTTTACCTTTATAAACAGAACTGTTCATTTTACTGCTGTAAGCTGTTCATTTACTGTTGAAAAGCTGTATGCATTGACATATTGTTTTGTATGCACTCTGTTAATACAAGATGACAATAAAGTTTGTCTAAGTAACACGGGTCAGCTTAGCCACCGCAAAGATCCTCTGTGTGACAGGAAGCTCACTCTCACAAGAAAAACAGAAAAAAAACCCAGAGATCCTAACAATTAGCTGGATAACAAGCATTGAACCTTAATTGTCATGTACTAAAACATGAAACATAAAATCGCTCATTCAAACAATTTTGTCTCAAAGACTAACCAAACTAAACCTGAGGCCTCACATTTCATTTGAGTTCTTTTTTTATTTCTCTTCTTGTTCAAGACTACTGAAAATATTTTCCTTTTAATTAAGGTGATTTAAACCCTTAGCAACAAAGACAGAAGACGTTGCTATTTAGAATAAAACTTTTTTTTTTTATCCACAGGCCGTTAATTACAGGTTGCAATTAGTGCAACAAGCCTTCATCTTACCATGCCATGAGCAATTTTTGATTATAAACTCTGCAGGCTATTATTCTGAAAGACACCATGTTAAATGATTTGTGGTTACATAGGAGTTGCCATGGCGCCACAAATGAAACATTTTCATGATTTAAGCCTGTGTGTTTTTTTCTTTAAAAAGAAATACCTTTTAAAGAGAAAATGTTTATATAAGGACTAAATAACAACCTGTTTGCATGAGACAGGAAGCAACTTCTGCCTGCTAAATGCTTTTGATTTGGCGTGTATAGAAATATAAAACTCTCAATAATTCCTTGGTGCAGACTATTGAAAATGACCTTCCCTTTGAGGGGGAGCAGGCTCTGACATGGTGGTGCATTATGCAGAGGAATCCTGATTTGAAAAAAGCAAGCCTTGAGGAAAAAATGACATACCTCACCTTTACTGTCATCATAACTGAGCAACTTCTTGAAATGCCAACAATCCCGCCGTACATCCGTCCGTACATCTCAAAAGAAAGACTATCTGTTCACTACAAAATTGTCAACAAATGACTTAAATTCCTGGTTCACGGCTTTTTTTTTTAGCTTCAAAAATTATTTTTAACATTCACTACAACAAATCATAGTCACAGTACTGTACCTCTGTGAGTAGTTTTGTTTTGACCTACTGGTATTGGTTTAATCTGAATTTAATGAAAAGATATAAATGATCATGAATAAATAATAAAGTTAAGCTAAGAATTAAATTTAAATTTCAACACCAGCTTTCAATTTATTGAAGCTGTGAAATATTGATGTCAGAAAGATAATCACTCATGCTCAGTCACTGTTAATGCTTATCACACATGTACCTCTGTATAGAAGAGAGAACAAAGTTAAACTTCACTTCTTGAGCAGTCAGACTTTTGTGTACTTTTAATTATAGCGGGCTTTCTCCTGGATGAGTAAAATCCCTCTGACATTTGATGTGCAGTACAGTGATCCAGCCTTTGTCACAAATTGATGAAAAGTAATGTTTGACTTCAGGGTCACATTCAGCAATGCAATATGCAGCACTTTAATCTTCTAAAGGTTGGTATATAACAGAATGTAGAGGCCAGGTGAAAAGAAAAGCCTCTTTTTTATGCTTGGAGGCCTTAAAGTCAATGCTTCCCAAAGGGTTAAATATCACCAAGAATCTGTTTATAACTGTCTGAGGAATAATTAAAATGAAAAACTGGTTTACTGGTAAAGGTAAACATGGCTATATTATAATCAAACAGCTTGGTTTCTGACCTTCACAAAAAAAATAAAAAGAAAGAAAGGATCAGACATCAACATGAGAATTCATTTATTCACATCTGTTTGTTTTGTTTTGTTTTATCTAACAGAGCAAATCCAAAGTCAATTTATCAGAGCACCTTTGGGATGTAGCTCATGGATGTGCAGTGGAAAAATATGCTATGATGATATATTACTATTTAATCATAAAGTGCATCATTTGGCAAGCATTCACAGCGCTGCACTTTTTGGATATTTAGATATTGTACAGCCTTATTCCAAATGTTGAATTAATCTTTCCTGAAAATGTAACACAAAATATCTTGTGATTTTTATTAGACTGTTGCAAATTTATTAAGTATTTGGAAGTAAGAAATCTTATTATATCTTATATAATAATATTACATTAATCTTATACACAAGGGTTAAGCCTTTTTTATGCCTCCAGGCTTTTCCATGAACCTCCAGTTTGAGATTAGGTACATGCTGTTTCCACTCATCATCCTTGAGAAGTTTCTGCAACTTTAATGGATTCCACTCGTGGTAAATCCAGTTGATCAGACATGATTGAGAAAGACCCACATCTATCTATACATGGTCCCACAGTTAACAGTGCATATTAGAGGGAAATTGTCAAGCATGAGGTCAAATGAAGTCTTTAGACCTCAGAGAGGGGATACAGGACAATTTCTGCTGCTTTCAAGCCCCAAATGAGCATTGTGACCTCCATCATATGAAAATGGAGGTTTGAAACCAACGGGACTCCTCCTAGGGCAGACCAGCTACCCATGCTTAATGCTCAGGGTAAAAGACTGTCAATCAGACAGGTGACCTGTAGAGAAACGAGAACCTTCCTGAATTACAGCATCTTTGCAGCAATCAACCAAGGCAGAAAGGCCAGATAAGAGCCTCTCCGTAATAACATGTAATGGTAGCCTTTGTGGAGTTTGCTAAAAGGTTGTAGAAAAGGCACCTGAAGGTCTCACAGAATACAGAAAACAAAATTATCTGGTCTGATAAGGCAAATATTAAGCTCTTGAGATGCAAGGTTTATATTTGGAGGTGATCAGGCAGCATTCATCATAAGGCCAATACCATCCCTACAGTGAAGCATAGTGGTGTTAGCATCATGCTATTGGAAAGTTTTTCAGCAGCAGGCACTGGCAGGTTAATTGGGACACAGGGAAAGATGTAGGTAGCAATGTACAGAAACATCCTCGGTGAAAACCTGCTCCACAGCGCTCTGAACCTCAGACTGGGGCAAAGCACGCAGGCGAGATCAGAAAGCAGTAGCTTCAGATCTACGCAGTGGATGTCCTGGAATGGCCAAACCAAAGTCCAAACTTCAATCCAATGGGCTGTATGCCCAGCGCCACTACTTCCTGTACTTCAGCCTGCTCCTTTGTTTCATGTCTTTCCTTACTGGACAGACTGATTAATTTAGCTGTGCCTGACCATTCTCGTCATGGTTACCGGGGTTACACACACACAGGAGTTATGCGATACGAAGGAGTTGGCTGAAATTCAGGAAGTAGTGGAGTTGGACGTTAAACACACTAAACAGCTCTGTAGAGATCTGAAAATGGCTCTACAAAGATCCAGAGGAGCTTGAAATGTGCTGCATATAAGAATGGGTCAAACTGCCTAATGATAGGCATGCTTAACTTTTGGCATCATATTCAAAACGACTTAAGGCTAGTAAAGTATAAAGCAAATTATCTAAATATGTATGTAAATGGGATTTGTTTGCTTCTATTTTTAATAGATTTGAAACAATCCTGAGAACAGAGAAGAAGAACCATAATGACATACACCATTATATCAGTGTCAATTGATATAATGGGGTATAATGGGGTTACAATTTGAAATAAGGATGTAACATAATGCAGGAGTGTGAATACTTCCCAGGTGCACTATATGGACCACAGTCTATGGAAAAGGTTTTTCTAAGCCTTGTTAAAGGTATGCTCTTTCTGATATAGCTGTGATTTCAAATGAGCGTCTAACCTAGTACTAGAAGGTCCTTCCATCCATTTTCCGTTACGCTTTATCCCAGCTGGGGTCGTAACGGGTGCTGGTTTGTACTTTATCTAATAAAGAGGTGTGGAAATGTAAACATGGCAAAACATTTTTAATTTAAGAAAGTAATTTTAAAAAATGAATTTCAATTGAGTTTGTTGTTTTTTCTAATTCATAAACACATGTGATCTTGAGGCATGTTACAGAAACAATTCAATCAGATCATCCAGTCAGATGGGTCCAAAGCCTCTATCGTGGGAAGGTGATTGCATTGACACTGCAGGATTTTCTACTTCTAAATGAGCATGTAATGATATTCACTTGCCAACTCAACAGCTGTCTCTCACACCACGCATGCATCCAGAGACAGAGTGAATTGCCTTTTACTGAGGCTTAAGCCTCACATTGGGGTTTCAAGGAGAGAGAAGCAGACATACCAAAGGACCACAGAGACACTGATCCATAGATACTTTCTGTTAGAATAAGGAACAATAAACTAGCTCAATAGCTGACTCTGTATAGAAAGAAAACAGTTTGTCAGATGAGCTCTGACACAGTTTTCATGCCAAAGGGGATGGAAAAGAACACATACAGTTAGGGGTTTAAATAATAAACAATGACTAATTGGAGAATAGAAATAGGACTAAGCAGAAAAACAAAAAGTGGTCTCTATGCCCTCCAGCGGCCAAATCCTATATCAGCATATCTGTAGAAATAGTTATGGATAACCTGAGCCACTGTCAGTAAAAGCTTAATCAGAAAGGAAAGTTTTAAGCCTACCCTTAGAAGTAGACAGGGTGTCTGCCTCGCGGTCTAAAACTAGTAGTTGGTTTTACAGGAGAGGAGCCTGATAACTAAAAGATTTGCCTCCCATTCTACTTTTAGAAATTCTAGGAACCACTAGTAAACCTGCACATAGAGAGCAAAGTGCTCTGTTAGGAACCTAAGGAATGATCAGATCTCTAATACAAGATGGAGCTTGGCCATTTAAGGCTTTATGTGAGAATGAGGATATACAATTCTATTCTGGATTTAACAGGAAGCCAATGGAGTGTAGCCAAGATAGGAGACATGTCAACTCTCTTTAATTTTCTTTAAAACTGTGGTTGCTGCATTTTAAAAATTACAATTTGTGGACTTCCTAAAGAAAAGAATTAAAATAATCCAGCCTCGAAGTAACAAATGCACAGGCCATTTTCTAAGCATGACCATGATCAACTGTATCAAATGCAGCTCTGACAAGTCAAGTACAGACACTAGTTCACACTGAGGCCATTAGAACATAATGAATTACTTCCATCAGTGCTGTTTCTGTTCTATGATGAGCTATAAAACCTGACTGAAGCCCTTAAAAAAGGTAATTAGAGTTTAAATGGTAACACACTTAATTAACAACAATTTTCTCATAAATATTAGATTTAAAAAAAAGTTTAGTCTAAGTCTAAGTCTATTAGTTAAAGGTTTGTAACTGATCAAGTCATTTGGATGGAGATACGATTTCTTAGGTAAGGAAGTTTTGTCTACCTAAAAATATATTTTTTTTCTCCTTTCTACTGTATTTTTGCTTATCTTAATTATTCAGTGTTTGAGTTTGAGGTGGTTTCCATAAAAAAAAGTCTTTCCTTTTTATTTTCAGCAGCTAAAGACTAAATTAAACAAGACATAAAATGGAAGTGTATGTAATGCAGGATATGTTTGCCTGGCTGCCTTTTATTCGCATATTAATACATGACAGAAAATGTTTAACTCCCTTTAAGATCAGGGGTCTAAGATTTAGACCACTGCTGCAACTTTTGAAATAAACTGTAGTACCACAAAATGACCAGTAGATGTCTCTTTGGTTCATTAAGGTGTGGATGTTGTATCATGTTGCGTCTGAGCTTCTTCAGCATTAAAAAATGCGGCAAACACTAAAGGAAAAGAGTTGCTTTGGTTTAAGGCTGTAAGTTTGATTAATATTTTGCTTAGAAGAGCAATTACTATGTTTCTTTTTAAATACAGATTGGGATTAGGTGGGAAATTAACAGATGTACCTGTTATAAAGGAGATTAATCAATGTTTTTATAAGTTATTCCATTAACGATTAAAAAAAAAAAAAAAAAAACTTGAGCATTCTCAGAAAAAGATGTTAAAAGGTGAAGCAAATTTAAATTCGGATAAATGGATGTTCGGAAAAACAGTTAAATAGGTGGATGTTTTCCTCCTCTAAAAGCTGGTTCCCCCACCCACGCTCCCCCACCTAAGCAAGCGCTCCCTATCATCATCATCATCATCATCATCATCATCATCATCATCATCATCATCATCATCATCATCGCTCCCTCATCCTCCCAGAGCTCCGTGAAAAGAAACACTGACTGCTTCAACATGGATCTGATGAATTTTCTCCTTTTTCTAGGAATCTCAGCCTGCACAATGCAAGGTAGGCACTTCCTGTGTTCTAATCACTGATCAACTTTCAGAGGAGATAGAGAGCATGTTTATTAGAAGGAAGCAGGTGGTGTTTTTCTTCATCCTGTGGTATTTATGCATTTAATGTAAATAGAATGATGCTAAATATCCTGATTGAACACATGGCTGTTGGGTCCAACAATGATCTTAATTGCTTATTTGTCCTGGTGTTTAAATTAAGTGAATTTAAATAATTGAAAAGACTGGGGAATTAGTTTCACCTGTATTACCTGTTAGGTATATTTGAAACTCCTGGACTTGCATAACTTAGGTCCAAGGAATAATAATAAAAAAAAGGTTTGTAAGAAAGCCTACTAAAATAGTGTAAAAGCAAGAATCTGTTTTGTTTCAGCAGATACAACAAGCAGCAACCAACACATTTTCTTTAAGCCTATATCTGTCAATGTTTAATTCTAAAACTAATTCTAAAACTAACTTTCATATATTTTATCTCTTTTCCATTTCCATTTTATCTTTGGTTAAAAAAAAAAAAAATCTGTATAAATTTTATATTTCGGAACTGGTCAAAGTGTTTTCAATGATGCTGAGGAAGATTCCCAGTCATCCAGGTCATAGTCATTCCAAAGATGTTGAAAAACAATCCACTGGAATTTGTTTCCAAGTTTGAAGACGTTTCTCTTCCCATCCAGGAAGCTTTTTCTATTTAAATTGTAGAAACCAAACAACCTCTCCACCGACAGGAGAAGATTCTGCAGCACATTTACACATCATGGACAGAGGACATTCTTTTGAGGACCAGAATGTTCACATTTTGGACAAAGAAAATAATTGGTTTTAGAGGGGAGTAAAGGAGGGTTATATGTAAAGACAGAAAAACCAACCGTAAGAAATAGAGGGGGTGGACTCAGATTTCAGCTTTCAAAAACCTACAATGCAGCAATTGAGTTAATCCCTTCCTTCTGTCATTGCAACCCCATTGCAACCCCAGGGGAACAGAAGACCCCGTCTATTCAGCCAGGCCAACAATTCCCATAAACAACCCCCATTCAGAGACATAGACAGGTATGGAGCTTTGCAGGCTAACAAAGAAGCCAAATAACCCCCATTCCGTTCGTCCGTTTCAATTTGCATGTTGTCTAGGCAAAAACAAGGCTTTGTTGGGCTACTGTTTAAAGCAACTCAATGCTATTTCTGACGTTTGAATTGAAAAAGCCACCTGGATGGGAAGCAAAACATCTTCAAACTTGGATTGTTTTTTGTTTTTTTTAACTCTTTTGGAATGTTATCAATGATGTAGACATGAAAGGGGGAACTCAACTGCCACCCTGAGATTATTAAGGCCGCTCATCTCTCCTCTGCTTCTGATAACCTTCTTATGGACTGCAAAAACGATCTGGAAATAAGTCAAAATGTCTTAAATTAAGGGTTTTTACCCTCAATTTGAGTAGGTAAATAAGATGATTTGCCAATGGAATGATGATTTTTACTCTTAAAATAATATAATTAGATAATGGACATTTGAAACAAGACAATGACATGGTTTTTTTTTTTCTTATTTTAAATGTAAATTGTCTTGTTTCATTGGCAAAGTGTCTCACTTACTTCCTCCATGTAAGAAAAAATGCACTTATTTTAAGAGAAATGACTTATCTAGATTTCGATTTTTCCAGTGTGCCTGTTTCATATGCAAGTTTCAGTCGGCCAGCAACTAAACTTCTTGCCGCCTCTGCTGATGTGTTATCTGTGTGGCTGATTTAGGAGGGGACCTGCAGAGGAGTGCACTAATGAGTCAACTAGACTGAAGATGTCAGCAGAGCATGTTTCAGGTGGCCTGTATATTCTGGGGACAGATCGGCAGATGCAAACAGAAACACCCACAAAGCTCCAGATTTAATAGGCCCTCATGGACAAAAAGGCAAAAAGAAAAACTAGAATATAAAGCTGGGTGACACTGTACTCATTTTGCCTTTTGCTGCAGCATCTGTAGACATTTTTTTCTTTTATTACTCAGTCTAGAGAGAAATATTCAAAAATCCAAAGTTCTGGTATTGTTTTGAATTTAGTTTTTTTTTTTCCTGCAGCAGTCTATGCAAAGACAATCAGTGGTTCTTCAGCTTTAGAGGCACTTGATTGTTAAAATATAACTTGTGTGTACATGCACATTGCTACTCACATCAATGTCTGAGCCCCTCTTGAGTAAATAATGCTCTTGTCCTCTGTTCTGCTGTGCTGGTTGAATTTGATTATAAAGTCTAAAGGCTTTGCTTTTGTCCTTTTAGTGCTCTGAGCTCATTTTGAGCAACATTTAAATGGAACCAAAGCTGCCAGAAATGTCATCTGTGATTTGTTGGCAGAAGATATTTCTGCATTGTGTTACAACATACCCCCCACAGATGACACCTTGTTGATTCACCTAGTGAAACTTAAATACGGTGGGATCCGGAAGAGTAGGGAGCATCAACTGGGTTTTATTTTACCGCCTTAACTAAGAGAAGCTGTCAGCGAATCTTTTACAATGAAAGAACTCAATGAAAAGATGTCTACAGAGAGCGCACTCTCAGCCAAATCATCAGGATAATGTGCTTCTCATAGGTGGTTTTGGATAATTCGGCTGCAGCCATTAGTGAAGTGAAAGGATGGAGCCAAAAACACTCCATAACTCAAAACGGCAAATGAGAGTGTGTTAAAATGAGAGACAGGTTTGACTTGAGATTTCACTGCAAGATGAATCACATTTAGGTTCTGGAGGTGGATGAATGGTTTGCCTCTGCTGGGCGCCTTTTAGTACCACAGATCTAACAACACTAAAGCAGAAAAACCCTTTTAATTTGAATACCTGACACAACGGGCACTTAACAGCCAAAAATACTGAAATAACAAATTAATTAGCAAGATCTGGTTCTAAGATTGTCTTAAGTTCTCCTCTGCAACATCAGAGTATAAATCTTAGTAGTTACTCTGGTTGTTAAGGATTCAAAGAGAACATATTTAGTGGTTTTCTGACACCAAACCCCGCAGATCTTACCAGGTTGAACCCTAAGTTTGGTCAAAATAGAAACCAGTAATGCAGTGTTCAGTTCGGTGCATCATTATTGCTGCATCTTCAAAAAAAAATTGCCTGTATTTTGTTTGGAATTTGTCCTTCTTATTTTGTTTTCAACTTAAGTTAATTTTATAGAGATTGTATCTAAGCAAGCAACACAAACTAATTTACAACTAATAAAAGAATATGAAAAGATACATAGTTTCTATTTGTTTCAATAATGCATTTCACAAAAAGTTTGTACAATGTGTTGTTTGATATTCTGTCCCTCTGGGGCTTTCTGCAGGACTGTTTACCTCACTCAGAGCTGCAAGACCTTTTAAGGGCTATGTATGCCTCTACAAGCGTTGTAGATCTAGAGACTAAAGATCAACTGATACAGGTTGCTTTAAGGCCAATTCCCATACTGATAACTTTTGCATCCGTCTAACCAATCCTTGATATTTGCTGCTGATTTTTTTGGGCCGATCCTTGAAACCGATATTTCTTTCTTTTTTTTTTCTTTTTTTTTTACATACATGATAAAAATGCAAAATGATAAATGTTAAACTGGTCTCAGTGTAAACAAAAATCAACAATTTATTGTGAAATAGAACAAAACATTAACAACTGATAACAAATGGAGGAAGGGCGATTGTGTTTGATGTGTTTCAAAGAGATTGCTGCTGAAAGAACAAATTAATTAGTAAAATCATGCCTGCATAGGCCAATAGGGATACAAGAAATAAAACACTAAATTTCAGCCAAATTTATCAGACAATGATGTATCAGCGTTTAAACATGGTGACTTGATGTAGCGAATCTGCAAACATACATTTTGCAGTTTTGATCTTAACCAAGCAGTTGTAGCTCTGGGTTTCATTTCAGTTGGTTTCTCATATTTAAAGTCGAATCTCTGCCTGGTTCCTCTAAATTTATCTCCCTCTGTCTTCCTTAAACCTTGGACCAGTTTTATGTTCAAAATTTTTTGAAAAAAATTTTTGTCAGCAATGTTAATCTCTAAACAGAACGGGTTAACTTAAAATAATAACAATAAATACTCTTGAAAGGTGGTAATTATGTGATCTAAAGGAAATAACAGTCTGTTTACCATTTACGACAACTGCTTACTGCAGTTTTTGTTTCTCTTGTCAACTATTAAATAGGGATGGAGTGAAAACTTACCTGTAAACTAAAGGAGAGCTGAGCAAGAGGAGTTTGGATACATCACTAGGGCATTTGTGAATCCAGTTGGATGTACTGCATTTCTCTTTCTCCATTCGTCCTTCATCAGAGTAAAGGAAGTGTTTACTGTTTATGAATATTAAGCCTTAGTCCTTTGAATCATTTCACTGAAGCTCATTTCACTGAAGCTCATGCATTCACTCGTTTTTTTTCTTTCTTATTCCTAACAGATGCTTTTTGCCCTTAATGTACAGAAAATCAGCAGAATGTAAAGAAACAGCAGAATATGAATGACAGAAATGTGTTTGTTGTGTTGAATTGGTGTAAAAGAACAACTCTGAGAGGATTTTAATGCATGTCTTTATGGTTTTTGATTCTTTGGTTTAAACTGAGCACAGGAAAGCTGCTCCAATTAAATATTTTCTACGCGCATCTGTGTTCATGCATCATCTCAGGCTTTGCCATCTTTCCCTGCGTGATCTTCCATCTGCCGTACCTTTGCCATAGCCTTTGCCATCTTGGATTCTGTACATGTTCAGCTTAAAGAGAGACATTTTAATCTGTATTTATTTAATAAATGCTCCTTAAAAATATAATTTTTTTCTTTCACACAAACCACATAAATTGCTATATGAATGAAATGTGTGATAAAACATATAAGGATGAACATAATTCTGGCTAAAGATTCAGTCTAAGGAATGCTAAAGAATTAGAAAAAGAGAGATGCTGTAGAATGCACCGACATACTGAGTCAAATTTCTAAACATAATGAATATTTGTGACACAGACAGTCTCAGATTTTAGCAGATTATAGCCAGCTGACATGGTAGCCTTACTGTATACCTCTGGTCAAGGACAAACAGCTGTGTCTTGCTTTACATATTTTCATTCTCCAAATGCTTTTTTTTTTCATGGTTTGTATTTTTTTAAATATTGATCAGGCTTGTTGTTGTTTTTAGATACATATGTAGTTGAATTCACATTTTTATGTTTTAATGTGCCTCTTTTAACCCCTTTACTCGTCTCATAGCTATTAACTCAACTGAATTCACTGGGTTTTTGGGTTAGAGCATTTGGCTCAAAGCATTAAGTTTCTAGGTCCAAACATGGCTGTTCTTTGTGGAGTTTGCAGGTTGTCCTTCATGCATTTGGTTTCCTCCCTGTTTTTACCAACCCCAGTCCAAAAATACGAATAGTTCTTTTGCTATCTGTTTGTTGCATGATGGATAGATACACATTCAGAGTTGACTCGCCTTCTTTCCCATTGACTGCTGATGACATAGAAGGACCAAAACACAGAACACAGCCCTGATCTAGTTTAAACAGGTGAAGGTGGATAAATCATTTAATTACTTTTACATGTGTTTCTGAAATCACCATATCAAGCCATCATTTCCATCCATCCATTTTCCGTCACACTTATCCCAAGCGGGGTCACAAGGGGTGCTGGTGTCTATCTCAGCTGTCTACTGGCATGATCGCCAGTCCCTCTCAGGGCAACACAGGGACACACAACCATTCACACACACACTCACAGCTAGGGAGAATTTAGAGAAGCCAATTAACCTAACACTCATGCTTTTGGACTGTGGGAGGAAATGAAAGAACATAAAAACCCCATGTAGAAAGACCCGGAATCGCACCTAAAACCTTGTTGCTGCAAGGCGGCAGTGCTACCCACTGCATCACTGAGCAGCCCACCATCATTTTCATGGGAATAAAATAATATTTTATTAGTAACCAGAATATAAGCAATAAAAAAAAAAAAAAAGTAGTTGTGATCTAACCCAAATTAAAAGTGTGTTTCTTATATATTTGTTGTGTTCTTCTGCAGTTTCTCATCAAGGTCCAAGCCAGCGAAAACTGTACAGTGACCTGATGACTGCTTACAACCCGCTGGAGAGACCAGTTTTCAACGATTCTCAAAGCCTCACGGTTTACTTTGGCCTCAGCCTCATGCAGATCATGGATGTGGTGCGTCAATTATCAGTGATTAAAGCCTAAACCTGTTTCTGTGGCAACCAAAATCGAGTCTAAGGCAAAAACATTTCACTTTCCAATGTTGGTAAACAAGAAAATCAGCAAAAAGTGCACAAAGCAATTTTATCCACAAATGTCTTTAGACATTATTTAAGAACTAAAACGTTGATTAGTAAATCTGCTTATCAAAAATATGAGATTTTTTTATTATTTGTTTCTATTTCTAAAATTCAAAAAGAAAGGAAATGTGAATTCAAACAGCTTGGTATGAAAATAATGTGTTATTAACTGGCCCTACATAAATAAACAGAATTGATATTGAATCAAATGTATTTATCAACAGGATGAGAAGAACCAGGTTCTAACAACCAACATTTGGCTTCAGCTGGTAAGAAATTCCCTCGATAATGTATAAAAAGCTGCATTAAAGATAGTTAAGTTATAAGACTTCATATCACTAATTTATGAAACACAAATGCTTCCAGCTAAACCTCTATTGTAATGTTTTGTGCTGTTTTCACCATTGTACATTTTTCCACTTGTTTGCTGGATCCCCTAACATCTCCCACATGAGCTGCGGATCTCTGCAGCTCCTCTGGAGTTACTTTTGGGGCCTTCAGTGCTTCTCTGATTAATATTTAGCTTGCATCATTAGAGAGGATGACCTGTTTAATATACACAAATACCATTCTTAGGCCCTGTATAATGATTTCCTTCAGTTTTGTTTTGTTTTTTATTGTGTAAATGTTGATATGTGAACACACACAATGGTGCACTGGATGACAAGACTGCAGAATGCTCATCTTTCATTATATGCAGTTTGTTTTATGTAAACTTACTCCAAAAATCAAGGTTTTAAGTCTTAGAAGAAGTGATTCATTTGTCAAATAGTGGAACGGAAATATAATTATTTTGTGCACTTAAAGGTGCTATTCTCATTTAGAGGTGAGGGGTCTTTTCCCTCCGTCGTTCACAGTGGCAATAAACCTCTTTCTCCGTCATATGGTGAAATTAAGTGTATGAACACAGATGCTTTATAGCTGCTTGTCCATTTTGTGACACTATACATCCCTGCTGCTGCATCGTCAGCAAACCCTCCCAAGGCTGCTTGGCCTGGTTTAAATCACCCTGTGGGATCCCAGCGGCAGTCTATCCAACCCCCCACATACTCAGCTGCAAGTTCAAGTACACATTCACACACATAGAAGCCCCTTCAGACAGCAACTTCTGGATCAGCCATCTATTGGCACTGATTTAGTGTTCTTGGGAAAGATCCCAGGAGAAAAAAGTGATAAAGTCCTATGCATTCAATATTAAAGGAAAAGTCGGGTCACATTCAGAATACAACCTTCTGAAAGTAATTTAAGTATGAAATTATTACACACTGTTCAATAAATGATAAGTGTTTTTAATTAAGTGTAATTTTCATTTGAATGTGCTTTACTGGAGGCATCCATGTTTGTCAAAGAACACTATTGCCACCTACCGGCTTGTGATGTCACGGTGCGGTATCGGCCTTTGAGCAAGTCCCAGTGCTGTATCTGGTGTTTGTCACAACACGCTATTATACAAGTCATCTTGAAAACATTATTTTTCAAAATGACATGTTATTTCTCTGGCCAGAAGTTCGATGGCAAATCCTCCCTCTTCAAGTTGGCCATCCAACGACGAACCCGTCCATGGAGAATCATGAATCAGAAAGGTGAAATAACTAATGTTTTTTTCACTTTTACCCAATGTATTCCAACATCCAACTGCCATGCATGTGGGCATTGTCAGTTTCACTATAGCTCTGGTGAATTTCAATGGTGAAGTCCTCTGGAAACCTTCAATAATTGTTGTTGATTGGCGATGTGTCTAGTAGTTCCCATTGATTTTGCTTGTAAAGTGGGGAGAATGGCGCTATGCTTACCGCACCGTGACGTAAATGCTGGAAGATGTCAGAAGTGAGGTGTTACTATATTTGGGTAAAAATGGCCGCTCCCAGACTCAGGGATCACCACAAAAAATAATGTTTTTATTTTTATACTGATTAACGTTAAATTCATTAACTCACCATGAACGTATTAGTCTTAGGTATAAATAATGAACCATTGATTATTACTTGCTGAACGGACTTTTCCTTTAAAGGACAACTTTGCAAGCACAAATTTACTCCTTTTTTTTTTAAGTGTCCTGTCTGGCAATGTGGCAATAAAAATAATAAGAATAATTGTCTTGATGCCAGAAAGTACCCAGCTGACTTTGCTTTCGCCATATTGTTCCCCTTGATTTATGCATGTAAATAGCTTTAT
>NW_015151154.1:39753-51022 GCF_000732505.1 Cyprinodon variegatus | reverse complement strand
ATAAAAGGGAGACAATGATAAAACATCTTATGTCTGCTCATCACCTGCAAAGGTAGATGTAAAAAGAACAGCACAACCAACGGATATAGTATAACAGATACAATAAAGTAACACCTTGATACCATCGCTGAAGTATAAGTGCAATAAATTAAATCATTTTGAATCAGAGAGGTCACCAAAAACAAAAACTTAATATGTATAAATTCCCATAATGTCTTTATTATAGAAAGACATTATGTAAAGTTGGCTTTAGTTTAAAGGCATTCGCAAGGCATTTCGTTTAATTGCTTCACCTGCTCAGTCATTTAGGAAAGGCATGTAGGCAGCTGTATCCGCTACTCTACCTTCTTTCAGCGTGCTTCATTCCCCCCTTTTCAACAACTGACCTTTATGATCTTTTATCATGACGACAGCCATTGTTTGAATATCAAGGTGTGAATTAATTAAAGCTGGACTGAAGATCTGATTTAAAAAAGAGCGTTCGTTAAAAGGTATTATTAAAAACATATCAATCATGAGTGGACCATGCTTGTATTCTAAGCCCCGGTTATAGGCGTAGTTTTCTCATAAGCTTATTGACGCATTTTCATATTAACAAAAAAGGCTACATTGAAGAGTGTGTTGCTCTGAAATCCAGTAGATTAAACTTCTCAATCAACTTGTTTGGATCGTTGCATTTATTTTACTTATTTGACATTAATTTGATATTTATGAGTGGAATAATTCAGCCGCTCAGTTTGCTCCAATCTTCGCTGCAAACATTCAGAGTGAACTAAAGTAATTATATTGATCCCTTGACTTTTCCTCCTTCTAGTGTTATTATGCACCATTATAATGCCAAACACCTAACTGCTCTCAGTATGGTATGTAATGACAAACATAATTTTACTCCGACATGCTGCTGAAGATTAAAATTTGCCTGCAGCTGCTGCCACAGACTTTTTTGTCAAGTTGAAGTGTCGCTGGAATATGAGAAGCTCTCTTAAATCCCCAGGCTTACCAAAGTGGAACTCCAGAATGTGTAGGAAATGTGTCTGAGGAATACATAATGATTTTATGTTTGGCAGTACTGGAATGACTATTACCTCCAGTGGAATCCATTGGATTATCCAGGTGTGACCAATGTGAGATTTCCAGACCATCTCATCTGGAAGCCCGACATTCTGCTGTACAACAGGTAGGCTTCAAACCATCAGGCTTTGTTCTGCTGTATAAATGCACGTAATAATGATGTCAGACTCATAATGAATACATTGCACCAACTTCATATATTTAACATCACAGACATTGTGTGGAGGTTTGATTTGCTCCTGTGTGTTTCAGCCTTTTTGGAAAGTCAGACTTTAATGTTTATTTTCTGTCATGCACAGAGGGGGAAAAAAAGCACATTTATAAAATTATATTCAACAGATTAGGATATTTAATCAGCTTAGGGTTTTTTTTGTCAGGTTACAGCAACAACTTTATAACAGGTGTTAAACATACTTTTCTCTGAGCACACATTTTCTGTGGTAATGATGTTTTTTATTGGTCTGATTAAACTTCTAATCCTGAATTTCATAGCTCAATTAGCAGCAAAATCTTAATAGAAACAGCTGCTTTAAAACATCTTTATGTATTAAATAAATAATTCTTCAATAATATTCCAAATCATAAAAAGGGTTAGTTGTGTCCACCTGTGTTAATAGAGGATTAGAAGCTTTGCTATTGTAGCAACTTGCTGATTGATGAATATCTTTATAGTTATAAAAATGAAATAACCTCAGGTCAGTTTTTGTTATGTTTTTTGTAAAAACTTTTATTGCCCTACTTTGACTTTTTATCAGGGTTTTAATACAGACTTTATTGTTTAAAGTTTTTTTTTTTTTATCCCTAAACTTCCTATTAAAACTTTATTTAAATTCAGTTAATTTCAGTTCAGTTCAATTCAGTTTAAAATGCTTAATTAAGTCAACATTTCTTATGAATTAAATTCATTTTTATTTCTATAGCGCCAATTCACAACATGTCATCTCAAGGCACTTTACAGTTCACCAGATCATACAGTCAAATTGATTCAAAGTTTTCTATTTAAGGAAAACCAGTTGATTGCATCAACTCATTGACTCGGTTGCTTGTAGCGACAGTGGAGAGGAAAAACTCCCTTTTAACAGGAAGAAACCTCCAGCAGAACCAGGCAAAAAAGAATTCAAAAGCTGCAGTAACTCATATGTTTTTGTTGCATATGTTGAAAGCTGTTGTCAGGAAGGATCATCTGCAGCGGTCTGTTTTGCAGACAATCTAAAGGAGACTTAGACTCAACACTCTTTGTTGTGGTTTAACACTCTTCTAAAGATGATGCTCATGGCTGTCCGTGATCTGCTTCATTTTATGAGGAATTCCTCTTTGTAAAATCAGCTCTGTAGTTTCTAGAGGAGTTTAAAGGACTCAGCTTCTTTATCACGTTGTTCAGCTTCTTTAAGTCATGATAAGATGTAGCTCTACGTTTTATTAATCTGGGAATGCTTCAGTTGAATTTGTTTGAACCATTCGAGTTGATCAGGGAAACGTACACCTAGTGTCTGCCTACTAAAGATTGCTTTTAGCCAATCATGGTGGCCAATGAAATAGCATCAAAAGCCATGTGAAACCATAGAAACTTACACGCTCTTGCTGTTCCTTTTTGAACGATTAAATCTCGAATAGTGACAAAATAGGTGTGATAGAAGCAGCTGCACAAATATCCTCCTGTGCTGCCATGTTTGTTTGGTTCAGCTGTTGGTTCTGCAGTGCTTGTTTTCTTTTCCAGGCATGAACCATAATACTGTAACCTCATTGGCTGACCTGTTTGGGGTCGATCTCAAACATTTTAAGCAGGATTCACATGTGTTTGCAAACGCATATAAACAATGAGCCATTTTTAACATCTTGTTCAATTAGTGTTTGATCTTCCACAGATTTTCTAGGGAGTTAATGTGAAGGATTGTTGCAAGTCTACAGTACATGGGCAAAATTTAGAAAAGCTGAACAAACAAGCGCTCGATGATCCCTTTTAAAAGTTTAATGACCCTCATTTGTGCAGCTCCTGATTGAGTCACTAGTTATAGGAAGATGCCTGCAGCGCCTCAGTTCACTGAATAATATTATTTATTCTGATATCCCTGCAAACAACTGTTTTGTGGAAGCTTAACAATCCTAATCAGCAGATCTTTTATCTGCATCAGCAGCGGGCAAACATGAGTTAAGCTCTTAAAGCAAGATTTATAAACAGCACCTGGAAACATAATAAGGACAACAGTGTTAAAGAACTGACTTGTTCATGTTTATGGATTTATGGTAAAATAATCATATGTAAGCACTGACCTACTTAAATATGTTGATGGATGATTTGAAAAGCAAACTGCAGGAAGACAAGTCAGCTCCTATTATTCAGATGCTAATTTGCTGTTTTAATATTGATAATCAATGTTAGGGGTCACTGCATGAATACATTACAATAATATTTGACCTCTGCATTTAAGCCCTCCCTTAGAGAGCAGTGGGCAGCTTTGGCCTAAGTGTTTTTCTCTGGGAGCTGAGTGGCTAGCTGTGGAGTTTAAACCTGGTACAGTACTTACTGTAGAGCCATTTTCAGAATGCAAGCACTGCTCTAAGCACTAGGCCACTCCACAACTCTGTTGAGGACCTTTTCTTTCAGTACGGGGTTTTGGTTTGTTTTGAAAGTAGTTCCTTTTTTACACATTTGAATAGAGAAAGCTTCCTGGAGAGGTGGCAAAACGTCTTTAAATCTTGGAAACCAAGCCCAGTGGATTTTTTTTGAACTTTTACGGAATTCCTTTTTCTGGTTTTTGGGGTTAGCACCTATATTTGTCTCAGCACAAGTAAAAACAAAAACCAAACAAAAAAAAACAATACTTTGGACCCTCTAACACCAACCAGGCAAAGAAAGCAGTTTAACTGAATAGGCTCCTAAATTAAATGTTTTCCCACTCCTATTTTACTTTTGTCTTCAAAATGAAGCAATAAGCCTTATCCATTTGCAGTACACCTTTGAATCAAATGTCCAAAGTTTGTGAAACACACAGAAAGGTCATCTTAGGCCATAATTCCAAGATAGAAAAAGTAAAACCTCTAATCAATCAACAGTTGTTTAATAATCCAAAATGTCAGACCAGCGTCTGAGACATGGTGACAGCTGCTGTAAAAATCTGTTTATATGCAGTCATAGCAGTTTGCATCTTGTTGAATCTTTGATCAACATAACATCACAACAGATATCTATGATCGTGTTCCTTCAACTTGAATGTATAGAATATAGAGATGATCTTTCCTGTTTTTTTATGTCAAGCCCAGATCCTGTTATAAACCACAGATTAACTAGAATCCTTCTGATGTAGAAATCAGCACCTTTTAGTTGATTTCTGCTTTAGTTTCAGCAGAGGTGTTTAATTATCCCCCCTGGGCTTTTTTTTGGTTAAATGGATCTAAAACAGAGATCAATTATCCTAAACTGCTCATCTTTCTTAGGCTGTTTCAGTTTATCACCTCAACACTACAGATGGTGCAGATAATACAGGTTGCAGGTAGTTGTTTTGAATTTGCTATCTTCATTTTCTATTTTGTCGAACTAGATATACCTTGATTTCATCATTTTTATCATTTTTATATAGAGATAGAATCGTAACAAATAATTGTCAGACAGTTGTGTGTTTACCAGGAAATCAACAATTTATTAAATGAGACAATTAAATATCTCTACATTACAATGAATGGACCTCATACCTAAGCAAAATAATATTTTTTTACATGTTTTATTTAACCTTTATCTAAGCTGCCAATCTTAGCAGATACAGTCAGGGTCTGATCTGATCAAGATTTCTGCTTCGATTGAAAATGTTTCTTTCAGAAAATAGTCCATAAGTAAAGCTACTGATCCAGATGTTTTATGTGCCCGGAAGGCCATGCTTTATGCTGAAGCCGATATCCAAGCAGCAAAACAACATCAATTTGATATAAATTGAAGTTTCTTGATTATCTTTGCATTATTTATCATGCTGGTATAGATTTAATAATGACTTACAGGGTTGACCGAAACATTGTTGAAACCTGTTTACATGGCATTCTATAAATTTTTTGAACCTGGTGTGATTATTAAATAATTCACACATAATTATATATTATAATTGGAACGGCATATTTCCATTTGTGATCAATCAACTATAAATATTGAGTAGTTTAAAATCTGCTAATTCTGGTTCTTTATAATAGCGCTCTACCAGGTTTCCGATTTTACACCTATAGATATTTCTATTGATTTTATTATGTTGTTTTTATGTGTTTTTATATGTCTTATTGTACTGCTGCCTCTTGGCCAGGTCTCCCTCAAAAAAGAGATTTTATCTCAAGGGACTTCCTGGTAAAATAAAGGTTAAATAAAATAAAATAAAATAAAAAAGATATTTCTGTCTTGTAAATTATCATCAGGGTATTTTCAACCATAAAAACCTGAAAATAAATGCACTTTTTAAGTACAGCACTTGCCTGTTATAGTAGCTTTTTTAAAGAAATAAGAACATTACAATTCAAGGTTAGCTTTTAATATATTCAGGGGCCATCTAGATCAGTGATCTGAAGCAGTAAATCATTCTGACAAATGAATGAAATTCTATTAGAGGAGATAGCAGAACAGGCTTTTATTATAGGTCCGTAATGGAAAGAGCCCCAGAGATCACCATTAATCAATGTTTAAAGGATTTGAACAAACCATGTTACAAGCACTCAACTAATAAAGGCAACAGTGCTGGACATTATTTGTCACTGTCTCTGGACGTTCCTAATTTTAAGCTTTTGAGATCAAGGTGTTTTCTTCTTTAACTTCAGATTACATTTTTCAGTCTCATTTGGTGTGTGGATTAATCAGAGGAGAATAAGGAGAACCCCGAGAAAGCTATAAACACTGCAGCACCTTGTACCTGCAGTCATCTATAGATATGAGCAGCTGTTCTTGTTTTAAATGGAAGAACTGAGTGTGTTTGAAGCTGCGGAAATTCTGACATGCTATGTTTTTCTTTTTTATCTTGTGTGCAGTGCAGATGAAAGGTTTGATGCAACATTTCACACCAACATTTTGGTCAACTCCTCTGGCGCTTGTTCTTATCTTCCTCCAGGTAGGAATTTTTTATCTTAGCTTGTACTCAGACTTTAAACAACTGATTATTATTCAAACAAAACTTTGCCCTGTTGTTTTTACTTTGTTTTATCACCCAATTCTAAACTATTTTGATGTTTGTTGTTTTTTTTCTTTTTATTTAACCATGACCAGATTTATAATTCTGCTTCTAATGCACTGTGCGAAGAAGGAGGTTGTTGTAGGGCTCCCTGGATAGATATGTTGCAAATAAACTGTCTTGGGATGATATTCACAACGTTAGAATGCATGATACAATCCATATGACATGGTTTTAACTACAAGTATTTTTGAGGCAAAGATATGTACAATGAAAATCTAAAGAGATGGAAGAAATGTGTCTCATTTAAAAAGTATTTGAGATCCAGTGTTTCTTCACTGAAACCAGCATTTGTTATACCATTTCAAAAAAGTTAAAGAAAACAGTCCACTGGACTTTGTTTTTGAAGATGTTTCAAAAATCAGGTTCAACATGCAAATTGAACCTGACAAGCGGGTCCGCCTTTACATAGACAGGTTTCGGGTATTACAAGCTAACAAAGAAACAAAACAACCCCCATTCTAAAGGGGCGACCTGCTCGTCAGGTTCAGTTTGCATGTTTTCTAAGCCAAAACAAGGCTTTGCTTTGGTCCACTCTATAAAGCCTTGAACTCAACGCTATTTCTGACATTTTGAATTGAAAAAGCTTCCTGGATGGGAAACATCTTCAAACTTGGAAACAAAGTCCAGTAAACTTTCTTTTTACTTTTTTGGAATAACTATGACCTGGATGACTGAGAATCTTCACCACCATATTGTTATACCTTGCTAATGAGAAAGGATACAGTCATTGCCAATATGCCTGCCTGTTCTTCTCAAAACTGTGTAGGAAGTTCTCAAAGTATTCTCAAAGACAATATACAGTTTCTGACAAACTGAAACATTTGTTGAAATAAGGATTCTGGCCTCTTAAGCTGCTGTCACACCTTGACGATTTAGCCAGCGTATGCCTGACATACGTTGACAAATTTCCTGACGTATGCCAGCGTATGCCATACATGGGGCATTAGGTTACAGGTACGTTATCTGATCGTTGACATACGTTAAGTGTAGGTTACCCATAAGTAGTGGTGTTTAGTTTATCCAAAACCTATGAGTAACTTATGCATAACTTCTGCGTATCAAGAATTCATCTCCAACATCTTTCAACGTATCTGATGTGGTCCAGAAGACCGCTGAACATGTTTCTAACTAACAGCTACTGTTTAATTTTTACAACCACAGCTATCAAGGGATTCTAGAGAGAAATGGCTATTCTCTTCAAACCTGAGACGATTGGAGCAGTTTGCTCATTGCCCCTTGTGCTTGTTTCCTTTCCTCTTGGCTTCCTTCTAGTTAGTTCCACTCACACCTGCTCCATATTAGCCCATCCTTTGTTTTGTTTCCCTTATATACACCACCTCTGCAGTCCCTCACTGCTGGTTCCTTGTTGTTTGTTGGCCTCTTCCCTGGCTCCCTATGTGAGTTTCCCCCTGACGAATGCCGGTTTTTGGGCCTCACAATTTTTTGTGTTTTTGGATGTTTTTCCTCATTTCTTCATTAATCCTACAAGAAATCATCTCTGCATTTGGGTCCTCAAGCAACCTCATCCCCCACGTTGACAATGTATATGTATACAAGAAGGAATATTTAAGGATCTCCTCAATCTGGCTGACATGCCTTCTGCAGTGGAAGAAGAGACTCTGAGCTCTAGGCTTGTTTTGCTCATCTCCCAGGCTGAAGTCACAACAATGGTCAAAAATTCCACAGTGGCAAGGCTACAGGGTTAGACGAGATCCACCCGGAGTACCTGACACACCTCTTTTGCATCGCCTGGAAGTCAGGTACTGTACAGTGTACCTGGATTGGCAGACTGGGCAGGTTGGTTNGGGGCGACCTGCTCGTCAGGTTCAGTTTGCATGTTTTCTAAGCCAAAACAAGGCTTTGCTTTGGTCCACTCTATAAAGCCTTGAACTCAACGCTAATTCTGACATTTTGAATTGAAAAAGCTTCCTGGATGGGAAACATCTTCAAACTTGGAAACAAAGTCCAGTGGATTGTTTTTTAGCTTTTTTGGAATGACTATGACCTGGATGACTGAGAATCTTCACCAGCATATTGTTATACCTTGCAAATGAGAAAGGATACAGTCATTGCCAATATGCCTGCCTGTTCTGGTCGGACCGGTTAACACTAACTGTTTAGGAACCACAGGGAAAGATTCTCAAAGACAAAATAGTTTCTGAAAAACTAAAACATTTGTTGAAATAACCTTTAGTCTGAAGGATCCTAGCCTCTTAAGCCGCTGATATACGAAAAATCTGGCAAAAACGCTGGCATACATTGGATAAGTTATGGGTATGTTTTGCATAAGTTATGAGCACGGTGAAACGCGTTGAAGTACGCTGGCCCATGTCGACATACAGCAATTACATCGAGAAGTTTCAGGACGTATGCTAGAATATGCCATACGTGGGGCATTAGGTTACATGTAAGTTATCTGCTCGTTGACATACATTAAGTGTAAGTTACCCATAAGCCGTGGTCTACCTTATCCAAAACCTATAAGTAACTTGTGTATAACTTCTGCATAACTTATCAAGAATTCATCTCCAACATATATCAACGTATCTGATGTGGTCTTGAAGACCGCTGAATGTGTTTCTAAATAACAGCTACCGTTTAATGGCGTATTTTGGTATAAAAGGGGGTTCACAGGAGGAAACCTCCTTCTGACTTCATCCCCATCATAGAGTGAGCATGAAGGTGAGTGTGATGGATCCTCCCTGCGTTCACGCCCACGACCAACAAACTTCCTAGCAGACATGATGCTGAATCTGCTGCGACTGCAAACCTTCTTTCTTTCTTTTTCCTTTTTCTTTTTATTTATTCTTTTTTTTTTTGGACGGACGGTAAACAGCAGCCAGGTTAATACCGCGATCAAAGACATGTTTTTATACTGACTCCAGGAGCAGTCATGCGCCTGAGGGGAGCAGCTTTAACTGATGCTTTGTAATGCCCATGAAATGATGCTTGTGCGTCAATTCATGGGCATTATGCTGCTGTGCATTATGCATAAGTTAGGATGTCGTTGGACATAAGTTCTGGACTCGTTATGAATACTCTATGTATACACCCAAAATTGAAAATATTCATAGGAAGGTCAGCGTATTCCAGCGTTTCAGGAGATTCTGAGACGTCGGGCATTTGCTGGCTCAATTGGCATGTTGTAAGTTTCTGAGGCATCAGTACAATCAGACCAACATTCAGCCTTGTCTGGCAGGTGCTTTGCTAGAGTGAATACTTTTAAAAGTAAGTAAATAAAAATCAGCACTCATAATTATCAGGAGAAGGGATGTGGTAGTAAATTGATTTTTACAACCAAAGTTATCAAGGGATTCTAGAGAGAAATGTGCTATTCTGGGGTAGTGGACCAAATTACCTGCTGAGAGGAGCAGACAATTACAGGAATTGTTTGATGCATTGATTGCCTCAGAAGGTTGTGTATCTAAATATTAAGTTCAGGGTACCATCATTTGTACCCAGGCTGATTTCATTAGATAGTCGTTGTCATAAAACTTTTATTTACTACTACTTTTGTCAGTTATCTCTCTGACCAGTGTTTTTTTTTTTTTTTCTTTAATGAAACAAGGAATACCAACTATTGTGTCCATGAATATATGTTATGTTCTGCCCTTTTGGGAGTCTGAGTTTTTAGTTTTCTGTTTTGTTGATCTTTGGTTTATTTTCTGTTATATTCAAGCATTTTTTAGTTACTTTCTGTTGCCCCCTTGTGCTTGTTTCCTTTCCCCTTGGCTTCCTTCTAGTAAGTTCCACTCACACCTGCTCCATATTAGCCCATCCTTTGTTCTGTTTCCCTTATATACACCACCTCTGCAGTCACTCAGTGCTGGTTCCTTGTTGTTTGTTGCTTCCTTTTCTCTGGCTCCCCATGTGAGTTTTTCCCTAATGTTTGCTGGTTTTTGGGTCTCAGGATTTTTGTGTTTTTGGATGTTTTTGCCTCATTTCTTCTTCATTAAACCTACAAGAACTCATCTCTGCCTCACTCATCTCTGCATTTGGGTCCTCAAGCAACCTCATCCCCCATGTTGACAATAAGGAATGTTTAATGATCTCCTCAATCTGGCTGACATGCCTTCTGCAGTGGAAGAAGAGACTGGGTGCTCTGGGCTTGTTTTGCTAATCTCCCAGGGTGAAGTCACAAAGATGGTCAAAAAACTACACAGTGGCAAGGCTACAGGGTTAGACGAGATCCACCCTGAGTACCTTAGAACTTTATGGCTGACACGCCTCTTCTGCATCGCCTGGAAGTCAGGTACAGTGTACCTGGATTGGCAGACTGGGCAGGTTGGTTCGTCTTCATAAGAAGGGGGACAGGAGGGTGTTTTCCAAATATAGGGGGATCACTCTTCTCAGGCTGCCCTGTAAGGCCTATACCAGAGTACTGGAGAGGAGAGTCCTTTCAGATTGCCAAACTTCGGCTCCAGAAGGAACCGGGTTTTTTTTAATCCTGGCTGTGGAACAGTGGACCAGCTCTACACCCTCTGCAGGGTGCTCGAGGGTTCATGGGAGTTTATCCAAAAAAGTCCATGTGTGCTTTCTGGACTTGGAAAAGGCATTTGAATCTGTCCTTCGTGGTGGCCTGTGGGAGGCACTTTAGGAGTGTGCATTAGGGGGCCCTTTACTGGGAGCCCCCTGATCTCTGTACAGGCAGAGCAGGAGTCTGGTCCACATTGTAGACATTATTAGGACCTGTTCCTGGTGCATGTTTGATCTCATCCCTGCTTGTTGCAGATGATGGGATTCAGCTGGCTCCCTCCAACCAAGTCCTACAGCATTCGCTGGTTTTTGGATTCCCCTGGACGCCTCCTTCGTGAGGTGTTCCAGACATGTTCCACATGGAGGAGGCCCAGGGGACTATCCAGGACATGGTGGAGGGACTATGTCTCTCGACTAGCCTGGGAGCACCTCAGGCTTCCTACAGCAAGAGTAGCTGACTGTGGAGAGGGAAAACTGGGAGTCTGCTGAGACTGCTGCCCCTGGATGAACCAGAAGACGATGAT
>NW_015151154.1:25556-39438 GCF_000732505.1 Cyprinodon variegatus | reverse complement strand
AGTCCATATTATGGTGTTAGACATTGATAACTCTTACCGAACAAACTAGGTCAATCCTAACTTTTGCTTGTGCTCCATCAGAACACATTGGATGAATTAAAAGCAGCCCATCAAATATGCAGTGTGATGCACATATTTTTGATCATTAAGCCTTTTCACTTTTAGTTGAGCTGAAGCTGTCACATCACCCAGAATATAACTGCTACTTAGCATTAAGTCTCTTGTTAACTCTGTATTTGTATT
Source organism: Cyprinodon variegatus (assembly GCF_000732505.1). Lineage (NCBI taxonomy): Eukaryota > Metazoa > Chordata > Actinopteri > Cyprinodontiformes > Cyprinodontidae > Cyprinodon > Cyprinodon variegatus. The sequence continues at coordinate 39,195 of NW_015151154.1, read as the reverse complement.
GCAGTATATTCGAATAGAATAGAAAAATCTCTTTATTGTCTCACAGCCATCTTATGGAATTCACCTCTTCTTTTTAAGTGATGAGATTTCTTTATCACCTGTTCTTACAGCTTTGGAGCTTAAAAATTTAGAACTCAAAATGCTGAGATATGTATGGATAATTTGGACTCAAATTATACCAGATTTTAGTTATACACCTTCGTATAAATAATATAAGTACATACTTTTATCATTTGTCTTCTAAATATATTCTAAAATCCCGGTACCTCCAAAAAAGAGAACATCATTTAAGTATGGTTGCATTTTATTTATACATAACTTACCAGAACTTTCTTTCTGATAAAGAAATATACAAAAGCAATAATCTATTAGAAAGTTATTGTTAATTTCGGTAAATGTAACTCTAATAATCTAACAAAATCTATATCTAAGGAAATAAATTACTTTAAATATTTTAAAAATAATTTTTAACAGCAATGATATAACCTCTGGTTACTGCTTGTGTCCCCTTGACTGTCCTGTTATTCAGTGGTCACTACAGCTAATCAATATAACTTGCTCAAAGATATGGCAAAGTTTTTACACTGTAATGCCCTTCCTGACCCAACCAGGTTTTGAACCTGGATCCCCTGCATTCAAGTCAATCAATTAATCTACTAAAACATGGGGACCTCATTACATCCTAATCATTTGAATAATTGGCCACAAAATGTTTACCAAGTGGCATCAGAAAAATCTGCAAACAGTTCATAAATAACCGTCCCTGTTTATGAAGAACTGTTACAAGTTATATTAAAATTTCTTGTCACAAACAGCTTTGCTGCTTTCCTAAAGCTTTATTGCACAAACAGCACATGGACATTTAAATTTTGCTAAAGTATCTACTCCTCCTCTGCAGTCATGAATATTTCTTTTGAAGTTATTGTCAACTTACGGGAAAATGATCAGAAGAATAAACTGACTTTCGGTTTCGACATTGCTCTTATCGGCACATATGATAATAAAGTGGACTGAATCAAATCTGAGGTACGGTAATCATTACCGTTTACCATGAATACATTCATAGCTGCAGCACCACAGATGTATCTTTTGAGTGATACTCTTAAAGATGAAGCTCTTTCCCTGTTCTACATCTTGTAGACTTGCTGAAGATACATCAGTTTCAGGAAAGCCATAAACATCACATGCATGTCCAAACACTGATTTACATTTAGGAATTTACTGAAACCGAAGGGTTCCCTGACACAGCCAGTAATTACTGCTTCGCTTTGGCAGGCTCCTCTTCCCACTTTACCCCTTACAATGCAAAAACCCTCGGCCTGCTCTGCTGCAGCATCTTAATCAATACCAACGTAAATAGCTCCATCACTGAATGTATTCTGCTTTGATTATATCTGGCAAAAGCAAATTGCCTCTCAACTTTACTCCAAATTGACCATCATTTAAAACTGGCACAAAATGATAATATGCTCCATGCACTCCGATGATTAAAATATATGTAGATGGGACACATAAAAACAAATCATGGAAGTCTCCCTACATTTAGAAAATAAGAGCAGTAAATAAGAGCCATTCTGTTTGTTCACCACCTATCACATCCCATTCCGTTTTCATCTTTATCATTTTCATGACAGTAGGGGAGAGAAAACATCTCGTTTACCGCCAGCGTCTCATATCTGTTTTTAAAATAAATGGAAATTAGTCTGGCTCTACTGAAGACCTAAACTCTCACACTGTTGTCGTATTGAATTTTTTTAGGCTCTTCATATGATGGATTGAACTGTGACTCTGTTTCTTCCCAGAATAAAACCGCTCTGTTGCCTTTCCTGTTGGTCTGGCATTGATGTTCCTTTTTCTTTTTTTACTTTCTCGTATTTTGTGTTTGGTCTAATTGAATTTGAGATATATTAGTTGGCTCTCAATCGTTAAAACACACCCAGTAAATGAAGACAAAAGGTATTTTCCAGGAAGAAAAAAAATAAATAAATAAGTAATAACCTTTTTTTAGGTTTTCACACCTGTTGATTTTGATTAGAAAAGAGTCTGTGGATTCTTCAAAGAATACAAAATTATATCAATGACATTGTGCAAAAATATAAAAAAGACTTTAAAAAAATCTAATTTTTGTAAGTATTTACAGCTTTTACCACAAAGCTCTAAATTAAGAAAAGGTTAATACTTTTTTCACTTATCATCCTTATGATTAGTCTGCAGATTATACAGAGCTAGGCTGTTGTTAATTATGTTGATTCAACATTAGAGGGCAACAAGCAAGCATGAGCTCAAAGGGATTTTTTTCTAGCTCTTTGATGCAGGATTGTCTTGAGGCACCAATATGGGGAAGTTTACAGAAATATTTATGTTAATTTGTAGGTCCCAATGAGCACAGTGGCCTATAAATGGAAGAAGCTTGGAACCAAGAGGTCTCTTCTTATGGCCGGCTGTCTGAACTGAGCGGTCAGTTTGTGTGGTGACCAAGAATCCTGTGGTCACTTTGTCAAAGCTCCTCTGTGGAGAGAAGAGAATCCTTCACAAGGACATCGATCTCTGCAGCAGTCCACAAATCAGGACTGCAGACAGCAGAGATCCAGACTTGAATCTAAATAAACATCTTTGGGGAGATCTGAAAATGGCTGTGAACTTTGAAGAGTGTAGGATGTTTCCTCAGGAACAAAAGCCTGCTAAAAAGCCTCCACCAATCTGAAGCACACATCAATATCTGTCAAAACATATAAAAACACAAACAGAAAGCAAACTGGCCAAAAACTTTAGTTATATTAGGGTCTCGCCCCACTCAGGTCTGCCAGTCTTCTCATAATATGACCCCTGTTATCATGTTTGTGACAGCTGGCAGAGCCCCGCTGTGGGGGGGCTCTGCCAGCAATCTCCAAATGTTACCCCACATCCTCTCTAAGGACTGATTACTGTATTCATTGAACCATTTCAACATTATCCTGTGCCAACTGATGCTGTTGTACTGTTGACATACTTTGGACCTATTTTTGACCTCTCCGCAAACTATAACTTTAGCTAAAGAATGCAAAAAAAATAAAAATACCAGAAAAGACCTAATAGGTCACTTCGTAAGATTCATTGTACTGATCTTAGATATACTGTGTACCAATGAAGGTTAAATATTGAGACTGTAATGCCTGGGTAGAATATTGAGACCCAATAATTCAGCCACCGGAAACATTTAGAGAATGTATGGATAGGTTTACAAGTAAATTTATATGAAGTCCAGGTTTGGTCGATAAATGATTTGAGAGGGATCGAAAGCCAACATAGGTATCTATCATGGGCAAGGCAGGCAGGAGAACACAGGAAGGAGACAGATAGGGGGGTCAAAACAAAGATGATGCCTAGCCTTGGGACTTGCTGCGTGTTTTCTTTTCCTCTCTCTTCTGTTTTTTACACAGACAAATGGCTTTATTCCCAATGATTACCTGCTGGTAAGGCTGAAAATACATAGTGCTCCTCCCAGGTGCAGAAACTCCCAGTAACAGGAGCTGCCGCAGGTGTAACAGCTTAGACCTGATTGCAATTGCAGTAGGAAGTGATGTCATGGGACTGCAAATAGCAGCTTCACAGGCAGGAACAGACAGGAATCATTACAGAAACTTGATAACAGGTTTGAAAACACATTAACATTTTAAAGCAGAGTTGATTGTTCTCCAGCTGAATTGTAAAAGTTACATACTATGGTAAAGATGCTTAATATGCAGAGTCTTCAGCATATAAAGCTGCCATCTGGGGTTTGATGCCTAGCCTTGGGACTCTTGCTGCGTGTTTTCTTCTCCTCTCTCTTCTGTTTTCTGACAGAATACTGTGACTAAAAGCCACGTTTTTTTCAACATCTGTTTATTCAGGACCAATGTTTTACTAACAGAATAATTTAAATATTTAGTCCCTTTACCAGTCTGTCGTTTTTAAAGTGATGCTCTGCCACTCTTCCCGTTTTGCTTGTCACCACAAAAGGTATCTTTAAGAGCACCTGCTACATCGATGTCCGTTGGTTCCCTTTTGATGTCCAGAGATGCGACCTGAAGTTTGGCTCCTGGACATATGGAGGCTGGTCCCTGGACCTAAAGATGGTGGAGGCAGACATCACTGGCTACATCGCCAATGGAGAGTGGGACCTTGTTGGTAAAAGAGTAGCCTATGAATTCTTTCGTAAAATTTGTTCATCTTATACCTTGACATTCCTGTTGCGGCGTTTTACTTACTGTAATTGACTTGTTTTGAGAGTTTTCTTTTTCTTTGCAGAGGTTCCAGGTCGAAGAAACGAGCGTTTTTACGAATGCTGCGATGAGCCCTACCCGGACATTACCTTCACTGTGGTGATGAGAAGAAGAACCCTCTACTACGGCCTTAATCTGCTCATCCCGTGCGTCCTGATCTCCACTCTAGCTTTGCTCGTCTTCCTCCTGCCTGCCGACTCTGGGGAAAAGATCTCACTGGGTTTGGGAAACCAGAGCACACACTAACACAAACATACAAGCGAAACCCTGAAGAATTGTTCTATAAAAGCCTTCAGGTAGAAAATGTTTACCACAAACTTTAAGAAAGTGCAGAGCTGAACTATTAGAAAACCTATTAGAAGCCTTTCAAGTTCAGCTTTAATTGGCCTTCATACATATTGCAGAGAGGTCTGAAAGTGAGAAGCATGACTATGTGCTGCAATCTAATGCAAGTTTAGAAACTACTAAAGTAAATATTTATGATGGCTTCAAGAAGTAGCTCATAGTTTAAAAACCATGCTCAAAACATAAACTGCAGTGTTTTTGGTTAATATGATCATAGAGCAAGGTGCTAGCCCGGAAAAATACAAAAGCCTGTTTCCCTCATTTTTCTATAAACACATGAGTGACAGGAACCTAAAAAAGACTGACAGGCAAGATCTACTAGTTGAAAACAATAATCCATCCTGTCATGTGGTGTCACACTCATCCTGTGCTGTTTCATTGCAGAGCTGTAATAGAGTATGGGTTCATGCTGTGACTTATTTGCGTTTGCTACAGTCTGAATCACATTTAATCAGCATCATTCAGGGAAGACAGTCAATAGTAGACTGGCCAAATTAGAACAGAGCCATGGGTCCAGGTTTGTCTCCATGTTCTACTGTCTTCCCTCAGTAGAAGGGAATGCTCTATATTGAGTTAGTTCTGACTGAAGGTTCACAAATACCAGGATCTACATTGCTTGACCAATTTAACGTCATTATCGAATATCTGTTGATGCAGAAATATATTGTTTGGAGAAATATATATAAAAAGGAAAGCATGCCATACTCTGCCTTCAATATGGTTGCTTCTATGAAATGTATTTTATAAGCTGTTGTCTTACGGAGGAGAATCTGCTAACAAGGCCAACATGCTAACAAAACATTATGACTACTGACAAGCAAATGGAATAACACTGATTATATTGTCATTGTACTTAGTAGAAATTATATTTAAGTAAAAATTGTTTTAATTTTTAGATTTAAGTAAGTGTGACGAGGATCTGTTTGTGTTTACATGGCTGACTGCTGTGGTTCGTATAAAACTCAGGTTTTTTACTAAACAATTTAAAGCTGTTTCTGATAGAAGGATGGGAGAATCTGTGGGTTAGCCACTGGTCTGTCATGATGGACTTAACATTGCTTGATAGCTTTGGCCTTTTTATGTGGTGCAGGTCGCTCTGACATGAAGCCAAACTGCTTGAGGATTGGCTTGAAGAGCACAACAAGGAGTTTCAGATGTGTAATGTCTCCAATTTCTCCAGATCGTAATCCAATCGAGCATATATAGGATGTGCCTGAAAACAAATCCAGATTTGTAGAGGCTCCACCACACAGTTCACAGGTCATAAAGAGACTTCCACTAACATCACAGTGCACCTTCATGGTGTCCATGCATTACAGAGCATGGCTGTTTTGATAGAAAAATTGAGACCAACACAAGGTTAAGCTGATTACACACATTTTGCAAGTAATTAAGATTTCCCACTTCCTGTGAAGCTCTGCTACCAAACTCATTCTGCTAAAAGTCTCATCTACTGTTGGTTGTTTGCTTCTGCTGTCTCTATTTTTCTCTTTCTCTCTCTGCCTGAAGGATCTTTGTCCTTCTCTTGTTTCTGTTTTGTGCTCTTTTTTCTTCTCTGTCCCTTTGTCAGGTTTGGTATGATAGGACACATGTGAAGTTTGTTAATATAATTAAATAATGTAGTTATGGGTAAACAAGGGGGGGCTTCTTACCTGATTTATTTACCTGGTACTCTGATTTCAGTTCTGTTGCCATACAGTAGCAGCCAATCAAAATGACCCTTTCCAGTCAAACGCCAGCTGAATGGCAGCTCACTTCCCTCCAACTCCCAGCAAAATCCAACTTCCAGCCACTGGCCTCCTCCTGGGCGTGCATATTTTTTTACTCTGACTCCAACCTTTCCCTGAATTACAGGGTCTGACCAGGAGGTGATGCTTCTCTTTAGATCTTAATGTCCACAAATCATGTCAGAAAGAATATTTTCATCCACTGTAGTCTCAGTCTCATCCACTGTAACTCATGTGACACCTGTGCAAAAGAAAACAACAACACGTTGATAGAGGAGACAGCTTTAAGATTGGTGAAAAAGGAGGAGAACAAAATATTCATATCACCCTGAAGACTCCTCACACTAATCTTCCTTTTACCTTACTACCTCGGCCAGCCAATCCTCAAAACTGTGTACATTTCTGCACCCACAAAATAGGGAGAATTTCTGGACCCCTGAAAAAGAGGGGAAATCATCTCCGCTTATCTTTATAAACAACATCCATCCAAATTCTGACCAGCTGCACAGCTGTTCTTTGACACGCTTCCAGAAAAAAAGTTTGGTGCAGACAATGTGTGGAGAACAGGAAACTGGACCCCCACCCCAGAGACAGAATTCTGTCTGGATTCTCTAAGCCTTTCAGACCTGCATTGGTATCTATGTATTATACATTTATACTCCTATTAGACTTTAGTGCTGCTGTTTTTTTTTCGCCTCATTATTTTATCTGATGGCGTCCTGCCAGACTAATTATAACTGTGATATGCTCCTGCTAGTAACTGCTTGGCTAAAAATCATTGATTCATCAAGTCATTTATCATCAGAGCTTTTTAAACTCAAAGCCAACACCTTTTTCTTCCCCTTCCCTCCATCTAAAACATCTTAATCCCACTTGCCTTCTGGGTAATCACCCATTCAGGGTGAAACACTGGTTTGTTATTCACTTACTTCTTCTGTAGCCTTGTGAACCGAGCACATAATTAATGCTGGCTGGATAACTGAATTGTCTGATCAGGAAAACAGAGCAGCTTCGTCTCAGTTGTCACAGTTGAACTCAGATCATTATGAATAAGTGATTAAGGTTTTATGAAACCAGATTTTTATGGCTGTGTGGTGATTGTGTGTGTGTATAGTGAATGCTGTCTGAGGGAGAGAAGGGCGTTGATTTATGCAGCTTCCTCAAATATGCTGCAGCTGGTTTCCATCATTAACCGTGCTGCAGAGTCTGATGTGTGGACCTGCGTGTGTGCGTTTGCCCTCATATACATTCCCTCTGATGTGTTGATTGCTGGAGGAAATCTGAAGTGAGACTCGCCTGTTTGAAGTTGATGGCAGACTTTTATGCAGATCCTGTTTGAGATATTTTCTATAACATATTTCACATCACAGGTCATGGCTCTCTAAGGAGCTATAGATTCTGTTAAAGCTACCATCTTGTGTGCTGGCCCGTCAGAGTGGAGTCTACAGATCAACCTGCCAACTCCAAGTCAGTTTTATTTCAGAAATTTGAACACTTTTGAGAAATGATTGCAGCATTTGTGCCATGAGGTTTATATCTACTGGGGGTAGATGTAAACCTGCCTCCTACCCCTCTTCCCCTGCTGCTGCTGCTGTCCTCAACACAACCATATAAGGGAAAACTATGTGCTGATAAAACCTCCTCTGCAAAAAGAACAGTTCACTGTGTACCTCTGCTGAGTTATTACAAACTTAAACAACTGTTAAAAAGAAAAATTCAGCAGCCATGCTTGGAGACCACATGCATTGCCACTTTCTTCACCCACTATATATGGAGAATATGTTGTTTGATGTTTTGTAAAATAAATGTATATTTTTTTGTTTATGCTGAGAGTTGTGTAACTTGTATCACTGTGTCAGTTTAATAATGTAAACAGAGAAAGAGGAAGCAATATCAGCTTTATATCAACGGCTTTTAATAATCTAATGATTATCAAAAGCCTTCAGTATAGGATGTAATTTCTTACGCTGCTTCTAAAGTGGACAGTGCCATGGGTGAACATCCAATATTACATGACCCGATGTCCAAAAAAGGAAAAAGAAAAACCAGCTCACAGTATAACTAATACACAACATGTGTTGGGAGGCGTAGCACCCAAACGAAGCACCCAAATGAAAAACCTGCTAATTTTATGAAACATAAGAAAAAATGACAGAACTTATGGTTAGAACTTATTGTGCTTGCTTTAAGGTTTATAACTGGTAGTAGACGTTTGATACATCATTGTGATTTGTATGCAGAAGCTGATTGGCCTCCTTTAAGTGTTCGGAGAAACAATCATTTGATGATCCTAATATATAAATCTCTCCTTGGACTAACACCAACATACTTAAGCTCTCTCTAGTAGTTCACATTTTTTACGCTCCATGTCTTTATTCTTCTACATTTTGCTTGTGTTCGAACTTATAAAGGAAGGAAAGCATTCAGTGTGTTGGCTCCTACAGCATGGAATAAGCTCCAGTCTGAGCTCAAGATGTCAGACACTCTTTCATTGGACTTATTTCGAGCGGTTCTTAAAGATAGACAACAAGCCTCTATGAAACAGTGTCACTGCTTTTAAATGTTGTTATTGTTTTATATTTTATGCATATGTATTACTTGATTTTTTTTTTTTTTGTAACCAGGTTGCAGTGTATTGCAGATCTCTGCCCAGGTCCGCCTAGAAAATGAGATCCAGATCTCAACGGGGTTTACCTGGTTAAATAAAGGAAATAGAAAAAAAAATGTAGCCTACTGTACTAACATGAAAAAAAAATGACTGTTATGTGATAAAGTAAAACTTGTGTCTCGGAAATATTTCAGATAGTGGATATAACTGAGTATTCAAGATATAATTTTATGCTCCTTAAATGAAACTACTTTAAGTCTATTTTGCATCTTACTGATTTAATTCACGTATTTGAGTCAAAATTTAAATTTTTCTTTTATTTCTATCAATTTTCTTAAGTTTTAGTTGATCAGAACTAGACATGTTTTATTGATTAAGCTAAGATTGAACAGTTCTGGTTAAAAGTTCAGATACACAACATGGGTTTACTTCTTTATTTACTTAAGAATTCATTTTAGTTGTTATACATAATAAAACATTTCTTTTATATAATAGCAATTATTTGTTCAATATTTGTTTGATTCTAATCAGCAGAGGGTCAAAACACATAGTTTTAGTATTTAATCAGTGTTTTTTTAGCCAAACTGTACTTCGATCAAGCTTGGGGTAAAATTTAGCATAGATATTTGACTTCTTCTTGAGATTATTATTTCAGCTGTTTGAGTTGTTTCAGCATATTGCATACAGTACATTTTCTAATGGTTTTACCTTTCCAGAAGCTTTACATTAAACTATTAGTTTTAATGTATCTATAATGGGCCTTTTGCATCACTGTCATCTGGGAACTCACAATGTGTATGAGTTTTAACAATAATAATAATAAATAATAATAATGAATAATAATAATAAAAAAATTATAATAATAATTGAACAACCTGATCCAGGATGTAAGCCTTAAATGAAAATACAGTAAGTGTTTTTTTATATTAAGGACCAACCTAAGAGCCACCAAGGCTAAAGCCCTCTATGATCCGCAAGCTGCTGGGGCATCATTTTACGTATTTTATGTATCTACAGTAAATCTAGTTTTACATTGCTGCTGTCTAAAAGGGTAGTGATCAAGAAAGTGGTAAAATGGCAGCTGTTTCATGGAAAAACTTAAATGTCCATTAGAGAAATGACTTTTGATCAGAAATGACTGACAGAGTAGAAGTGTGTTTCAGTCAGTCAACATGAGGCATTCGACCCTGAGTAAATAATTTCCTTCATTGGTAGTGGTGCTCTGGAAAAAGTGGATGGAATAATTACAAAGAGATTCAGCTCTTTTTATTCTTTATCCCCTCAAAACAGCAAATGGATGATTGAAGCTTAAACTCTGAAACTTGAGATCAGTTAAAGTTAGTCAAGCGTGCAGACTGGTCATGAAGTAAATAAATCCCTGCTGTGTAGATTAGAGAAAAGCCACAATAAGCTGTTGTTTTTAAAAAGATCTACAGTTGTTGTAGAAACCTTCCATCCTGAAGGAGAAGTTTAAAAATACAATTAAAACCACAGCAATGATGAAACATACATGCCTATAAACATCTGTCCTGAACAGCATCCACACAGTCATAGAAAAGACACACAAATTAAAGCAACACTTTAAAACTTATGTTCATGGGGATCAAACTGCTTTATTTAAAAAAATACTTAAAAATATTGGCTGCCTTTAGAGCTTAGATCTTTTTTTCAAGTTAAAAAATAAACACCTAAAGACAGCAATCATAATGCATCTATTCAAGAGGTTTAAATCCATAATCCTCTTGGCTTTTTTAGGATTTAAAAAAGATCTTAACCAAATTAAAGCAACTAAAGTCTATAATATGTAATTAACATTGTTTAAATAGAAGAATTAGAAGAATTATTTTATTTGCTGCTCAGATCTATGATTTCAATCCTTACAAAACACACACAAGATTAATTAACCAGAAAGGCTGGTTTAAGGGATCATGACACCTACAGTATATTATTATGGAAGCAGTTTAAATGCTCTTCATTTCCACTAATGCTGACTTGCTCTCCTCCGCAGGCATTACGGTTCTGCTCTCCCTCACTGTCTTTATGCTGCTGGTTGCAGAGATTATGCCTGCCACATCAGACTCGGTGCCTTTAATAGGTAAGTCCGGCTGAAGCTGAATACATCTGCTATGGTTGTCACCCACTATCAGTATAAAGGCATGGTTTTAAAGGCATCGTTTTTTTAACTGTTTCTCTCTGTAGTAAGGTTGAGCAGCTATCCAGGATTTGGTCATTCCTTCTTATTCACAGATGAGTCATCCTAAATGATGATCAACAAAACATAGAAAAGCTTCTCTATCTGAATATAGAGAAAACTAAATGTTATAAAAGTATTTGTACCCCGTGAACTTTTCCGCAGTTTATCACATATGTACCAATAAAGCTTTGTGTTTAATTGAAAATATGATTTGCCGATTTCTAAAGTTGTGAATATGTTTGTTTTGATGGAAAAATAAGGCGTAAATCACCCAATACTGTAGCTGCAGATGCAAGTCTTATAAGATATGTCTCATCCAGCTTTGTACATTTAGAATCTGAAATCTTTGTGCAAATACCAGTTTTTAAGTCCTAATACAGATTCTTAAGTCTAGATTAACGTTAGAATAACTTTGGGCTAAACTTTAATAGTTCTAGCTTTATATTTAGGGCAGTTCTGATTAGGGCTGCAACTAATGATTATTTTGCAAATCAATTACTCTGTATATTTTTTTTTTCGATTAATCGAATACTAATTGGATAGCCAAAGGTTCCTTAAAGAAGACTTTTTATGAAATTAAACCAGGTGAAACTCAAACATTTCCACTCGAGGACTTCTGGATAGAGCAGATTGACAGACTAAAGCATTTTTTTGTCTTAAATGCAAATTGTATATATAGTTTATTACAATCTTGGTATAGTTGCTGCTTAAGGTGGGCCACTCTGACAGCTAAAAGGCATGTTTTAGAGTATCTATAATCCAGTAAACGATTAATCGATTACTACAGTAATTGATGATAATTTAAATAATTGATCAATCACGATCCGATTAATTGTTTCAGCCCTAGCTCTGATAGAAAATTGATGTCCACTAATGATTGGCCTGTATTTACAGTACAGAGAAAAATAAAGATATCAACAAATGACAAGATCAGCGATTTCTTGTTGATCAAATCATTGTAGCACAAAAAATGTGGATGTTTGACCAGGTTTTAGCTGTACAGGGACACCACACAGGACTCTACATTCCTTTTATCTCTGTACTTTACATCTCAGACTTCCAGTACTAGACACAGTCATATTCTGATGATTCTGCTGTCACCTTGTGTAGTTGTTCTGTACAACATATATTGTTGTACTTTTTATTTAATGTATCCTCTAACCAAACCCTCTGACTCTTTACTTCCTCTTCATTCAGCTGAGTACTTTGCCACTACCATGGTCATTGTTGGTCTCTCTGTGATTGCTACTGTTTTGGTTCTGCAATATCACCACCATGACCCTGATGGAGGCAAGATGCCAAAATGGGTGAGTGGCCCATGTTCATTAAAGTTTAAATTATTTTAACAGTTGGTATTTTTTCTCAGATTACCTTCTTCTATCCTTAAGCCAGGAATGCAGAGGACAATGTGTTTATGCTATAGAGGTTTCTGTTTCTGATGTGTTTACATCACCTGCAGCACACTTTTCTCCCTGGGGCAGATCTATGAGAGAAGCTTTGATGCCTCCTTTTGAATTTGTTTTTCTTCAGACTTAATAACTAATAACGTGAATGTCCTAAAACCCAGACTACAGGCTTGATCATAGTTCAGCCTGAAGGGTTTACTGGTCATTTTGTTTCTGCCATCTTCTCTTGCAGGTTATGTTTGTTTTTCATTCAAGTTTTTTAGCAACGAAAAAAACTACCACTTTTAGCAGTTAGACCTGCAAGTCTTTTGAGGTATGTGTCTCCCAGCTTTGGACATTTTAAGGCTGAAATTTCTGCTAGATCTAAATTCCAAGTTAGCTCGCTCTCTGGCAGACTGGATAAATGCCATTTTTGGAAGGCAATCTTCAAGTTTTGCTAGATAATTTAATTAGATTTCTATCTAGTGTTTGGCTGAGCCATTCTATTATTTATAAGAGTATAACGTGAAATACATATTAATTACATTTATATTCAAGTTTTTAATGTAGGGAAAAAATAGCGAGTAAAATGTAGGTAATAAATAAATCTGTAAGATGTTTCCACAACAGGATGTAATTTATTCTGGTTTGATTTGGTATCATAATCTCAGATTTAAGAAGATTAACAAAGCCCAAACTGGGATCAAATCACCCTCAATAGTCAATAGAAAGCCTAAAATATATTTTATAATATTATACAAGTATCTTTTATTTCAAATTTCTTCCTTCAAAAGGAAGTTCAGCTCTTTGATTGGATGCTCTCTGAACTTAGGGCAGAAGGTAGGAAACAAAAGGATCCTAACTAAATGATCTCTCTTGGATAATGTCTCCCACCCTATGCATTATTCTGTTACTGAACTGGAGAGCTTCAGTGACAGACTGCCGCATCGTAAATGTACCAGGGAGCGTTATCACAGATCCTTCCTACCAGCAGCTGGAAGACTTTTTAACCACCACTGTTCCCAACAACCTCAATAAGTTGTTACATTCATGCTAATTTTGCACAGTTTCTGGTTTAGTCAGTTAAATAACATGCTGCTGTCATTTTTTATGCACATCTCTAGGGTTGCTGCTATTTT
>NW_015151154.1:0-24911 GCF_000732505.1 Cyprinodon variegatus | reverse complement strand
TACACTTCTATAAGGTGCACATTGTGTGACCATTTCTACTATAACCTTTTGCTGCTGTAAAACCGCAATTTCCCCATAGTGGGACAATAAAGGCATTTTCTGTTTCCTATTCTAAACTTAAGCATTTGAGTATTTATATCCTGAATGCAACAGAAATGTATATCCAAAGAACTCTTTTATAATAGGTAAACCTACAGTATGGCATTAGATGGATACAGCAGTGACTTTGTCTCCTTTTTCTTTACCTAAAAACATGCAGTCAGGCACCAGAGGATTTCTTAGCCTGAGTGACCAGCATCTTTATCATTATTATCTCTTTAAAATACAGGTCCTTCAAAAAAATGATTTTTAGCTAACAAAAATCTAGTGCTGAAGTCCTTCAAAAGTTTCATGTAATGATATTTTTCCATATTATTCTGTGATCTGGTAGACCCGTGTGATCCTCCTGAATTGGTGTGCCTGGTTTCTGCGCATGAGGCGCCCCGGTGAGGATCGAGTGCGCTCAGCCTGCCACAACAAGACCCGACGGAGCAGCCTGACCAGCATGGACCTCAACGCCAGCAGCTCTGTCTCCCAGTCTACAAACGGCCACATGCTCTATGTGGGCGTCCGTGGCCTGGAGAGCATCCACTGCTCCACGGCTGCCACCTCTCCTGACTCTGGAGTCCTATGCGGGCGGCTGATTGGACGCACCGGTGAGGACGAGTTGCTCCTCCCATCGAGTCAGAGCTCCAACACGGGTTACATGGAGCTGGAGCTGGCAAAGATCCTGGATGAGGTGCGTTACATCGCCAAACGGTTCCGTGACCAAGACGAGGATGAGACGGTGTGCAACGAGTGGAAGTTTGCAGCATCTGTCATCGACAGGCTTTGTCTCATGGCTTTCTCAGTCTTCACCATCCTCTGCACCATTGGGATCCTCATGTCGGCACCCAATTTTGTAGAAGCCATTTCCAAAGACTTTTTCACATGAGGCTGATATGGTGAAACTGTAAAGGAAAAAAGCTGGCATCAATATCTACTCTATAGTTATGATAATCTTCTGCATTTTATGTAACACCGCCCCACACTTTGAAGAAAATAATCTCTGTTATCCCTTTGTACCGTCTGATAATAAATCAAATTAGTATCCCCAGTGTTATTTGCAACGAATGCAACTTTGCTTTTCTGTGTGACTTCTTCCTAGTGATATATACATACATATAAACAGTTGCAGTTCTACGTTACAGACTAGACATATCACTGATTTCATCTATACATGCTAAATAATTAACTTGTATCTGTAGTAAATAGAAAACCCAGAGCCGTGGGCTCTGCATGCTGTGTTCAGTCAGTTAGACCAAGAATATTGAACAGGATGCTAGCCGTTTTTCCAGTGTTTTATTGTCATTAAACTGTCACAAGTACAGAGCATTCTCTGCATTTAACCAATCCATTTGGGGAGCAGTGTGGGGTCTTGCTCAGGGACAGTGGCAGTCTGTGGGAGTGGGGTTTGAACTCAGAACCTCAGGATCCAAAGCTCTATGCCCTAACCACTAGGTTGCCACTCCTCCAAAGCAGGCTTCCTGTTTGCAGGACGGGTGAGTTACCACTTGAATTAGACATCCGCTTAACAATTTGTACATTCAGCTTTGAAAACAGGTGGATTTAGAAGGGGATGGTGTAAAAAGAAGAGCAGAGAGCAACAGACTGCTCTGTTAAAGTTTTTTGGTCTGTTGTTAACTGTTAATACTTTAAAGTTGTTGTAGAAATGGGAAAATATAAGTCCAAAGGATAAAAAGATTTGTCAAAATAGCAACGAATAGGCCAGGGATAAGCTCATAAGGTCTACAGTTCCTTTGTGAGTACTGAATAAGTACAAATTTGCCAGAAAAACTAAATGACTTTCCTAACAAAGAATGTTCCAATGTCTTTAGAACAGATAAGACCAACATCATTCTGTTTGGGTTCAGAACAAGGCTCCTATATACGGTTTGTCAGATAAACTTTGAAACATGGTGGGTTAGGTGCTTCATAAAAGCAGAGACGCCAACACACCAGATTAATGTTATGTAATAGACTACCCATGGTTTGGACTTTAATTAAACAGAAAACATCAGGTTTTAGATCATACATCCTGTTTCTGAGAATAAAAATGGCATGGCAATTATCGAAGATGGGGAAAGCGTCCTGGGTTAAAATAACAAGGTGTTCAAAACAGCGGCTGAACGGCTGCATGTTAGTTCATAGATTTTCAGCAAAGCTGTATCTTCAACCATTTTCAGTGTCAAATATTCAAATTCATAAATAAAAATGAAAGTCCTATTTTCCTAAACAACATACCGTAATATTCTTTCCCCTTACTTTCTATAGACTGAGAAAATATTTGATTAGGATTTTTTTTAACTTTGATTTGAAGCAACATTTTGATAGCATTTCTGATGTAGTAGTGTGTCCAAAATAAAGGGTTTTATGAGAATTGTGAGTTTTATTAATTTTTTAACACACTGTCATTATTTTTAAACAAAGCTGTTAATTAAATAAAATTCAAAGCAGAAGAAAAATACTGCCTTTCTATGAATATACGGTAATCACCTTCAATTGTCTATTTTTAATTTTTCATTGAACCCTGATTCAATTTCTGGACTTTGTTTTCTTCAGAATGATTACATTATTTTTTAATCTCTGTATGTTTGATTGTTTTTGTTTACTTACTAATAATCTAACTTTAAAAATGACACAAAGCATTTTCACATATTATATTTAATGTCAAAATTTAAGTATCAATCTAAACTTTTGTGGATTTCTGAAGATAAAAACCATGAGAGTAAGAAATAAAAAAGTAATGTTAAGAACCAAAATATCTTTTAAATTTAGCTCTGGACTTTGACTGGACTTTGATCTGTCCACATACCTCCATCATAGTTAACTGTTGGATGGTGTGTTCATTTTCCGCCTACCATTTTGTATGAGTGCTAAAGTGTTAAATTCTTGCCCTCTGATAACAATATCTTCTCTCACATTTGATGTGTCCCCAATGTGTCTTTTAAGAAACAATAAATGGGAGTCCTTATCACTGTTCTTCATCAAATTCCTTCTTCTTGCTACTCTATTATCAAAACTTGTTGAGTTTAGTAGAAACACTAATAATTTTATACTGTTTCTCTGCAGCTCATCAAGAGTTAAGATGTTCCTTTAAACTTCTCAGTTTTGGTGGATCCCTTTCTTTCTATTTTCATATAAAAGTATACAATGTCAAAGTTGGAGTTGTTCTTAATAACTTACATTGTTCTAAGCAACTTAATCCCTAACCTTTGTACCAAATGTGTAAAACAAATTTGAAAAGCATCAATTTATTACAAAACCTGCTGTTTCATCACACATACAAGCAAAATGCATGTGGTTATAAGGTAACAAAATATGAAATAAAAAACATAAAAGGGATTGAAAACTAAAAAAAAAGGTGATGTTCGGAAATCATACGATAAAACTACTCTATTAGACAATAATCCCACATAAAGTCTTAACCTGTACCCACTTAAAATAAACTGGAACAAAACTGCCATCTTGTGGCCATATTAAAAAGCCCAACCAAAGCTTTTCTTTTCTTTCTTTTTTTTTTTAGATTATTTTTAGTGTCTAGTTGCCTTTATTTTTTTTTTCTTTGTTTTCGAAAGTATATAGACAGTAAAGTGGGTTAGAAGAGATAACACCATAAATCATTTTACGATATTTCATCCCGAAAATCTGAATATTGGTTAAGAAGAAATTTGCGCCTTCCTTTAAAATAGGCACGAATTATTGATTTTAGTTTGAATTTACTGCATAATTAGAAAAACATTTTCTAATGTTTGTCCTCGGGCTCAGAGCGACATTGGTTAATTATAAAAGAGATTTGCATATTTTCAATGCAAGGAAAAAAGTCGTTCATGACACAAGGAAGCTACTCTGAAGAAGTCTAGACAAGAAAATACCGAATTCTAAAAGCCTGATAAGTTGTCAGAGTGAGTCGGAGCAGAAGAGTGTGACACCGTGTGCACCATTGATATCGTACCGGCTAGAAACTTGATCACGAAATAAACCTTGATTTCAATTTTTCTCAACTCGCCTAATTTGTTTTGTGGGTAAAATGACTGAAGCTTTGCTGCAGTGGTGTGCTGACCAGTTAAACCACCAATTTGGCTTGGAGGCATCAGAAGACATTGTCAAGTAAGCTTTACATTTTTTTGTGTGTTTTTTTTTTTAATTACCTGTCACAAGCTGAACGCAAGCTAGTAATGATGCTGCTCTACTAAGTAGGCTGTTAATATAAAACGTTTAATATAAGATGACATAACGACAGTGGGCGTTATGTTAGCTCAATTAAAAGTGTTACGAGGTCAGGCTTTCTTCTTTCTTTTGTTTTTTCTTCTTTTTTTCGTAGCAGCTGTTTGTTTAAAAGCTAACTGTCAGCTAACAGTTAGCTCCCCGGAGCTGAGCTTTCCATACTCTTTTTAGTGTGTTTTAAATATTTATACTTGTGAAAAGTAAATAAACTTTTCCTCCTTTTAAGTGTAAAAATTTGAGTAATAAAAAAACAGTTTATAGAGTCAAGATATTTTTTTTTTTATCAATAAAAAAATAACTAGTTTAGTAGCTTATTCAACTCTAATAGGAACTCTGAAGTTATTAAAGATTTATATGAATATAGGTTATTTGAAAATGTTAATATATCACTATTATGATTTTCTACAACTTTCATGGGGAAAACTTAATTTTTAAATCATAATAAACTATTATACACCCACTGTACTCCAGGTGATATGATATCTAATTTGGTAACATTCCTGTTTGTAACACTGGTGCATCTGAAATCTAACTACATTTCTTCACTTTTGAGTTAATTAGAAACACTTACAGTATAAATTCCATTGTTTTATCATCAAAGAGAAAACATCTTTTAGAAGGGCAGCAATAAAAAAAAAAATGATGAGAAGACTGCCAGCTTTTTAAAATGTGTTAAACTCTTTGCTTCCCAGTTACATTCTCTCCATTGAGAAACCTGAGGAGATTGAAGAGTATGTGGGAGACCTTCTTCAGGGTACCGATGGAAAAAAGGGCCAGTTTATAAATGAGCTCCTAAGCAGACTGAAGAAAAGTCAAAGACGAAGTGCGGACACCGCAGGTCTTTTTCTACTCAAAGATTCTGCTTCACCGACAGGTGGGAGGATAAACATCGGCTCAGTATTGAATTTTTGTTAAAGAAACATGCAAAAAAAAACAAAAAACTGTTCTAATCTAAAGACCTACAAACAATTAAGATAATCTACAAAATAACTATAAAAACATAACTGGAATAATATATACCTCCTTTGCATTTGTGATTTCCTAAATTTAAAATGCTGTTTTCCTAGAAATGCAAGACACCACCAAAGATGCCCAGAAGAAGTCCAAACGTAAGGGGCGAAACAAGCAGGAAGTGATGACTTTGACCCGAACGGAGCCAGAACCTGAGCCAGTCAAAACCCCCATGGATTTAATGAGGGTTAGCACACATCTTTGTTTTCTTTATTTTTACATTTCAGTTGTAAAACTGACAGTAATCCTTCTAGTAACAGTCATAGATTTAGAAGCATTGGATCATTTGTTTTTTATAATGAAATTAAAGAAGTAATAAGTGTCAAATTTGTACATATAGACTCACAAAAACACACCGCTACATGCACTGTATTACGGACACACATACATTAGCCTTTAAAGAGTTCTTATATTTCAGTAGTCTGGATATTGATCACCAATATGGGTACTAGATGAAGGCGTAGTTATGATGAAGAGTTTCAATCATAGTCTATTAAATTTTAAGGAGACAAAGAACGACTTTTAGTAATAATATTGATAGTAATACATTTTATTAGAAAGCTTTAAAAACACTCAAGGTCACTTTACAAACAAAAGTTAAAATCACAGAGAATAAAGAGTCTTTAAGGGTTGTGTTTGGAGTCTGGATTTAAACAGGTGAAGTGTCAGTATTACGGATGTCTGATGAGAGATGGTTTCAGACAAGACAGAACAGGTATGGCTGCAGAATGAAGGAAAGAACAGAGATTTTTCATAATAGGCCAATGGAAATATGCAAACAAAGTGAAATTATTGATGTGAGACATAAGAGATAGAAAGCTATCCATGGTGACACTCAGACTGTTAACATGAAGTGAATATTGATTTAGTTCCTTTGAGGAAGAGCTCTGTTTTTTTTGTATCACTGTTTAATTTAAAACATTTACCTTTAACTTGGATAAAGTACAGCTGATAAAAATGGTATTGCTCTGAATAAGTGTCAGGTTGTTTTTAGTAGTATGAGAATGCATTCCTATGCTGTATACATTAATACCAAACCTATTTTTGGTAGGTTTGAGTTGCCTTTGGCAAGTCTAAGTCTAAACCTACGTCCTCCTGTTGCAAGTCTTAATTTTTACAAAAACTTACTTTAAAAAGAGAATAACACGTATCCTCATAAACATATATATTTCCTGACAGAATAAATAAATCCAAACAATTAATGATTTTTAGTCACAGAAAGGGGACTATTGATCTGAAATCGGAGACCATTTTGGTCACTCTTTTTTCAACACAAGCCTTACAACCCTGGTCTTAATTTCTTTATCATTTGCTTTTTTTGAAGCAGCAACAGCAGTTTCCCAGATGAGGGGTTTGATGTTTTACTTTATCGCAGCTCTTACCACTTACAAAAGTCCCAACAGGCCTTCGGTGGTGAGAAAAAGAACTTTATGGTTATACCCTCATCTGGAAAACCTTTAATGTGGAGTACTTCCACACATGTGATGAAACATTGTCCTGAATTAGTATCCTCTTAAAAAGCTGCATTCTTTTTTGTATCGCTGCTTAAAAAAAAAGAAAAAATCCATCTGTAATTCCAGATGGATTTAGACAAAGTCCATCTGTAATTCAAAATGTCTAGTTAGCTACACTTTGATATTGTTGGTTCATACAAGCACCATTTAAATCTGTTTAAAAGTCAAGTTACAGCTCACGTCCAACCGAGGGGAAACTAATCATCTTTGTTGAGAATCCTTTTCGCTTTACCTTTGCAGCCAATGTCTCTGCACACTGAAAAACTTTTACTCCTGGGCTCTCTAGACGGGCTGCAGTTTTGGGATATGACAAAACTAAACGAGAATGGCTTCCTAGTAGCTTTATAGTTGGTACTTCTCTGGTCAGTACAGGTGTGGGGGAAAATCGATTAGGCGTTATATTGCGATTTTCGGCTGCCCAATATAATATTGATCTTTCAGTTCCTACTAGTATCGATTATTTTTTATATATATAAAAATTTTCACCTAAAACAATGGGGGCAAATGTGCTACCTCAGCAACGCCACTCTGGCAGATGGCAGTATGAAGTCCTTTTGCTCTGCGGCGCAGCGCCATATCTGTAGTTGGGGGAGTCACAGTGGAAGACGGACTGACTCAAACCTCAAAGAACATGGATACCAAAATAACTACACAATTAATATCTTCTGATGAATAAATACAGGACTTGCTTTTTTATCTATACATTTTATTTTGATAGCTGGGAAAAATATTGCAATATATAATGATAATATCTTATTCTGACCCAAGTATCATGACTCCCATGCCAATACTCATCCCTAGTATGCAGAAGCTAATTAGCCTCCCTTTTTTTTCGTTTTATGAGCCTGTAGACTTTTTACAACAAACCGTTTCTCTATATTATGATGACCCAAATATCTTTAAAATTTCAAAATTGTTCATTTCCCCCTAAAATACTTTAAACAAGTTCAACAACAGAGTTGGTCAGAAGCTGCTTAATAATTCTGCAGATCTTAACAGCTGTTGCTTTCCCTAAGCTGTGACCTCTGTCAGTGCACAAATACTGATACGCTAAAATCCAATAAGCATTAAAGTTTCTTCAAAACAAGCACAGAAATAATCATATGGTAAAGAATTAGAATTTAACGTTGGACTTTTTTCCATTTATCTATTCATTAGTGATCAGTGATGTCTTATCGAGTTTTGAATTTGATATGCGAGTTATTTAGTGCTGCTTTTGTCCAGGTTATGGTTTTTAAATTTTATTTTCAATCTCAATAGATCTTTTCTGGTTAAATAAAGTCAAACTAAAAGTACCTGCTTGTCCAATAATTTTCTCTACATGCATTATGTTTGAATTAAAATTGTTTATTTTTGCTTCCATTCATTCTCCTTATACCAGTTGATTTTTTCTATCTATGCTTATTTGTTTATAGTTTTCTCTAACCTCAGAAAACTGTGGGATGCCTAACTAAGCCAGTTCAGTGGTGACATTTTCCAGATATTTGACCCTAATGCTGTTTTTCTTATACCGTATATTCTCTGTTCAGTGTACTGGTTTGCTTTATTCAATCATCATTGTTTTTAGGCCCAGGAAAACAGTAACACTTCATCAACCAAGAAGAAAACCAAGTATGTTAACCTTTACGCTAAAGAGGGTCAGGACAAGCTGACAGTTTTACTCCCAGGGCGACACGCCTGCGAGTGCCTTGCCCAAAAGCACGCCCTCATTAACAACTGCATCAGCTGTGGGCGTATTGTGTGTGAGCAGGAGGGCTCGGGACCCTGCCTCTTCTGCGGAAGCTTGGTGAGGAAAAAATAACCTGCACTCCGTTTCCTAGCTTTTGGCTTCTTATAACTCCTCCTTATTTGTCTCCTTATTTCAGGTTTGCACAAAAGAGGAGCAGGAGATTCTACAGCGAGACTCCAACAAAAGTCAGAAACTCAGGAAGAAGCTTATGGGAGGTCAGAATAAAAGCTGCTCAGACTCAGCTCATGAATTAATATTTATTTAACTCGTGTTGTACTCAAAGGTTTCTGTATCTTGTTGCCAGATGTTGCAGAAAGGGAGCTTCTGCCACATCAGGAGGCTAAGATGAAAGCCGGGTTGGAGAAAGCAGTTCAGCACAAAGAGAAACTGCTGGAATATGACAGGAACAGGTATCATGAAGTTTACTGCTGTATGGTGGCAGAAACAGGCTAACTGGACATGTCAATAGCTGTAAATATGACACTTCATCATAATTTACCTGTTTAATTCACTTCCCCTTTCGACTCTAGTGTCAGACGGACGCAGGTCCTGGACGATGAGTCAGATTACTTTGCTACTGAATCCAATCAGTGGCTGTCGCCAAATGAGAGGGAGAAGCTGAGGAAAATGGAAGAAGATCTGCGAGAACTTCGCCACTCCTCTCGTAAGGACAGGAAGATCACCCTGGATTTCGCTGGTAGACAAGTGATTGATGAGGGAAACAATATGAATGAGTATTACAACAAGTATGATCACTAGTCTGCACCTTCCTTTCAGGCATGTTTACAAACAGCTGAATCTGTTTAACATTTTTATAAATATTTTGTTCAGGTTGGATGAGACCCTCAAAGCTATGAACAGTGGGTCAACAACAGAGTCTCCAGGTTACTCTGAGAGAAAAGGTGGAATGCAGAACCTCAGGGTGCTGGTCAACCCAAACATTAAGCAGTCTGCACCTGAAGTAAGTACTTTGAAAGAACAAAGTGATGGGTTTATGTTTTATGGGTTTCTTTTCCTTAATATAAGAAAATGTCTTGAAAAAATAACTTACTGAGGTATCAGTGAATATGCTTTAGAGAAGGTCCAGTTAGGGCTCCGCCAAGACACTATAAATCCCATGCCATGTTGATCCACTAGTAGGCTTTATTTATATAACAGCAATTCACAAAGCAGGACCTGCTGCTTTTGGATGAGCATGTAGCAACAGTACAAACATTCCCTTGCATTGTTGTGTTGATGCTGCAGCAAATTCTTTGGCCAAGCATCCCTGCAGAGGCAGTAGAAAGGAAAACATTCCTTTTAACAGGAAGAAACCTCCAGCAGAACCAGATTCAATGTGAACGGCCTTCTGCCAAGGCTGAGTGGGGTTTAAAGTTAGAAAAAGACAAACTAAAATAACATGGAAGCACTGATCCATAATTTTCCATAATTACACCCTATCTTAGAAAAGGTTACGGTAAACTAGCTCCACAGGTAGCACTGTCTATGAAAGAAGCAGTTAAGCAGATGAGCTATAAGCCGGTTTTAATATCGGAATTTGATAAAAAGAGAGTTACAGTCAGTCAACATACTGAGTGAAGCTATTTTTTTTGTTAAAAACAATAAGATTTAATGATGCATTTTGACATTAATTAACCCAGAGAAATGTCCATTCTTCTGTGGATAAAGCACCACTAGATGTACGAGTGCTGGGATTGCCTAACTAGATTATTTCAGTTTTCAAAAGACAGGCTTTATTCGCACTACTTTTTTACCTGATCTGATGGTTATGATAAAAAGTATGCACAGATAAATGTAAGGAGATGCAACCAAATCCACTTTTAAAAATGAACCTGGACAACATACGAAAAAAATAGAAAATACTCGGTTTTCCACTAAATTCCGTGTTGAACAGTAATGATCCAGTAGCAGCAACATTGGGCTTTGCAACGAGTTTTAAAATAGCATTGCTTATTTTAAAACTAAATAGTACAGACAATTATAAACCATAATTCTCTGTACTATTTAATTTTCTAAAATTCTAAATTTGATAGGGATGCTGTATTTTTCTCTTCTCTGTAATTGTTCGTATCTCTCCTTCTAGCCACAATAACCACCAACATTATTGTTTGGGAGGTTAAACCTAACCTTCAAAATGCAGGTTCGATTAATCGTGTTGCAGCTGCTAACTGGCAAGATTTGCGTGTGCTCCTCCCAGTGTTTAGTATGTTGTGATGATCAGCATATGTTCCGCATACTTCTGCAGATCATATTCAAACGGAAGGTTTACGCCTCCTGTTTTCATATATCCATCCATCCATCCATCCATTATCCGTCATGCTTATCCCAATAGGGGTCGCGAGGGGTGCTGGTGCCTATCTCCAGCTGTCTATGGGCGAGAGGCGAGTACACATGTCGCCAGTCTGTCGCAGGGCAACACAGAGAAAAACAGGACAATCAACCATTCATGCAAGGAGAATTAAGTGAAGCCAATTAACTAACAATCATGTTTTTGGACTGGGAGGAAGCCGGAGTACCCCGAGAGAACCCGCGCATGCTCAGGGAGAAAATGCAAACTCCATGTAGAAAGATTTTTTTTTTAGCAAAATACAAACTTATGTATGCTTGGAAGATCAGCTTTGCATGTACCAAAGTTTGTACATTTTATACATGCAAGCCTTTAGCTGTTCAGTCTCTTTAGTATGTTTGTTTAATAGTAATTGCAAAATTCATCCATAATATTGCAAGTTCTCTTAATATGTTTTAGTTTTTTGTACCACTCAGGATTCAGCAATATTTTTTTAGATGGATTAACAGCTCAGGAATACATAAACTTTGTTGTTCTTCTTTTAGCCATTCTCTTATCCGTGAGGAAGTTTTGCTGTTTATTCAGGCTAGGAGGAGGGCTAGCCTAAATAAACAGCATTCATTTCTTAATTCACTTTTAAATAGACTCCTCATTTATATTTTGCCACTTTCTTTATTTTAAACATCTCAGTGGCACTTAAAGCATTATTTAATGAATGATCCATTTCATAAACTATAAGAAGGACTTTCATGAACTGGGGTCTTTTCTCCTTCCAATAAATCTTCTTAGTGGGTGGACATTGGAGGCAGGGAACACAACAAGCAACCGATGGAGCAGAGGAAAAGTTTGATGGAGCAGAAAGGTGATGAAGAACGCCAAAGGTTGCGGCTGCAAGACAAAGAGCTGCAGGAGATGTCCGATGCAGGCATGTGTCTCAGTATGCATCAGCCGTGGGCATCACTGCTGGTCAAAGGCATTAAGAGGTAAAATATCAAATATAAATCTTAAATTTCAGCACAACTTTTTAATTACATTATTAGAAAAAAAATAAATTTGAAAGATCTGTGATTTTTTTTTTTTTTATGTTTGTGTTTTGTTTACAGGGTAGAAGGAAGGACCTGGTATACGTCACATCGAGGTCGCCTTTGGATAGCTGCAGCCGCCAAAAAACCCACACCTCAGGAGATCGCTGAGGTGGAACAAATGTACCGCTGCCTCTACAAGAAAGGTCAATTTATAATTTATACCAGAAACTGTTCAACAAACCCTGCATTTTTAATTGAGAAACCAAATTACTGCTACTGAATTTAAAGAAACAAATTAATATACAGGTATACGTGATTTTGAAAACTGCTAAATGTAACTATATTTGGGTAAAAGGTTGTATTTTATACCTAAATATCTCTTCCTTTAAATCAGATTCTGCTTTTTTGTAGAGTTATTAGTCCAAAGCTTCTTATTTTAACCGGATAAGATTGAACTGATCCAAAACCTTTTTTGTTTAGAATTTGCTTAGAAAAAATAAGAGTTGTTCACCTCTTTCTATTAGCTTCCATTAGCTTTTAAATTATGAATAACAGTATAATCACTATGATGTAAATATGTAGAAATGGGCTGAAAATGGTGTGGGGCTTTAGTGTTTGACATGTGAATAATTTCTGGTACTACCATCCTTATCTCCGCAGAGCCAAAGTTTCCCAAAGACTATCCCACCGGATGCCTTTTGGGATGTGTTAACGTGATTGATTGCCTCTCTCAAGAGCAGTTTAGAGAACAGGTTGGTGAATTACTATATTTCTATTGAATTAACAGCAATAATTAAATGCTATTCTGAGAATTTAGTGCTGTGGTTGTTTTTTGTAATGTCCTATCATATTCAGTATTTATGGTAGATATTGTAAATTTGTAATTAAAAGCTTACACACTTCCTAACCTGATTCAGAAAGGATTTAGTCATAAATAACTGGACTGGGAAATCATGTTTTTTTTTCTTTTTTTTTTAAATATGGCTGCAGTAAAATTATCCACCAGCAGAGGTCAGACCGCACCTTATCACTGGTTCTTCTACTTGTCAGATCATATTATCTTCCACTAGAGGCAGAATGCACCACAAAAACACAAAGCAAGCCTCTTCACTGCACCCCCATGATCCTGGTATTTATACACCCAGCAGTTCCACCAGTCACTGTGGGTTTGATAGATTGAAATCAGAGAAGATGCAGTTGATTTCCTCTGGATGTGGTGTCATTCTGCCCTGTCCGGCATTGCAACAGCTTATAAACTGTTTTATTTAGACAGCTATTTAGCATAGATGATTTAAAACCTTTCCAATTTAGATTTTATAAATAATCCACTGTCTGTCCTGTCAAGTAGGATCAAGATTGATCCACTATTTTGTCAGTTTATCACATTTAAACTTGGTTGCAGTGCCATGTTTATCTAAGCTGATTTCCCTCTGGCTCTGTGGGGAAATGAGTTAGCACCGTCTCCTTATGCTCTATGTTTCTTAGAAGGCCAGTTAAAATAAACATTGAATAAAATGGGCTTTTTTAAATGTAGCTTCAGCTGAAATTGTAATTAGTCTTTTCTTTGACCTTTTTAATGTACAAAATAATTATGTTGACTCTATTAGCTATAGTGCTAATGTTGCTAATGATGTTTGGGTTTGATTGTGGATGGGTTGTTTTAAGGCAAAACCTCATATTTTATGTTCTTCCATTGCAGTGTTGCACTTTTTGTTTCTGCTCATCTCTGTGAATGTAAGGATGTGGATGTATTTCAGGGATGTTGCATGTAATAAGCTAGCGGATCAAAAAAACAAATTTAGGCTTAAAAAAACACATTCCTTGCTTCTTTTGCACATGTGGAGATCACCGCTTTTGGTTTCTTCAGTCTTACTTTCTCATTTTACTTGCTTTGAACTGGAATTTCTCAATGAAATATGAAATGCGGGTTTTCCTCCTCTAATGTGACCTATAACGTGTCACTCACCCGAATAATGTGTTTGGTTACATGTAAACAGCATTACATTAATACATAACTGAAGCCCCTCTTGACATTTTTGCAACAATCTTTCTTTTTTGTACTAGCAGAAGGCGTAATCTGACACAGTGTAAATTCATGGGTGGGTTCTTTGAGACATTAAGCGTGGTACCTTCTGACGAAACAAGCACTATGCTGCTTCTACCATGCTTTAACACCATCTTTTGGATTTACAGGTTGAAATTTAAACATGATTTCATTAGTCTATAACATGTTATCCAACATGCTTTTAGTAGACCTCAAAATAATATATATATATATATATATATATATATATATATATATTATTTTGAGGTCTACTAAAAGCATGTTGGATAACATGTTATAGACTAATGAAATCATGTTTAAATTTCAACCTGTAAATCCAAAAGATGGTGTTAAAGCATGGTAGAAGCAGCATAGTGCTTGTTTCGTCAGAAGGTACCACGCTTAATGTCTCAAAGAACCCACCCATGAATTTACACTGTGTCAGATTACGCCTTCTGCTAGTACAAAAAAGAAAGATTGTTGCAAAAATGTCAAGAGGGGCTTCAGTTATGTATTAATGTAATGCTGTTTACATGTAACCAAACACATTATTCGGGTGAGTGACACGTTATAGGTCACATTAGAGGAGGAAAACCCGCATTTCATATTTCATTGAGAAATTCCAGTTCAAAGCAAGTAAAATGAGAAAGTAAGACTGAAGAAACCAAAAGCGGTGATCTCCACATGTGCAAAAGAAGCAAGGAATGTGTTTTTTTAAGCCAAGATTTGTTTGTTTGATCCGCTAGCTTATTACATGCAACATCCCTGAAATACATCCACATCCTCACACTCACAGAGATGAGCAGAAACAAAAAGTGCAACACTGCAATGGAAGAACATAAAATATGAGGTTTTGCCTTAAAACAACCCATCCACAATCAAACCCAAACATCATTAGCAACATTAGCACTATAGCTAATAGAGTCAACATAATTATTTTGTACATTAAAAAGGTCAAAGAAAAGACTAATTACAATTTCAGCTGAAGCTACATTTAAAAAAGCCCATTTTATTCAATGTTTATTTTAACTGGCCTTCTAAGAAACATAGAGCATAAGGAGACGGTGCTAACTCATTTCCCCACAGAGCCAGAGGGAAATCAGCTTAGATAAACATGGCACTGCAACCAAGTTTAAATGTGATAAACTGACAAAATAGTGGATCAATCTTGATCCTACTTGACAGGACAGACAGTGGATTATTTATAAAATCTAAATTGGAAAGGTTTTAAATCATCTATGCTAAATAGCTGTCTAAATAAAACAGTTTATAAGCTGTTGCAATGCCGGACAGGGCAGAATGACACCACATCCAGAGGAAATCAACTGCATCTTCTCTGATTTCAATCTATCAAACCCACAGTGACTGGTGGAACTGCTGGGTGTATAAATACCAGGATCATGGGGGTGCAGTGAAGAGGCTTGCTTTGTGTTTTTGTGGTGCATTCTGCCTCTAGTGGAAGATAATATGATCTGACAAGTAGAAGAACCAGTGATAAGGTGCGGTCTGACCTCTGCTGGTGGATAATTTTACTGCAGCCATATTTAAAAAAAAAAGAAAAAAAAACATGATTTCCCAGTCCAGTTATTTATGACTAAATCCTTTCTGAATCAGGTTAGGAAGTGTGTAAGCTTTTAATTACAAATTTACAATATCTACCATAAATACTGAATATGATAGGACATTACAAAAAACAACCACAGCACTAAATTCTCAGAATAGCATTTAATTATTGCTGTTAATTCAATAGAAATATAGTAATTCACCAACCTGTTCTCTAAACTGCTCTTGAGAGAGGCAATCAATCACGTTAACACATCCCAAAAGGCATCCGGTGGGATAGTCTTTGGGAAACTTTGGCTCTGCGGAGATAAGGATGGTAGTACCAGAAATTATTCACATGTCAAACACTAAAGCCCCACACCATTTTCAGCCCATTTCTACATATTTACATCATAGTGATTATACTGTTATTCATAATTTAAAAGCTAATGGAAGCTAATAGAAAGAGGTGAACAACTCTTATTTTTTCTAAGCAAATTCTAAACAAAAAAGGTTTTGGATCAGTTCAATCTTATCCGGTTAAAATAAGAAGCTTTGGACTAATAACTCTACAAAAAAGCAGAATCTGATTTAAAGGAAGAGATATTTAGGTATAAAATACAACCTTTTACCCAAATATAGTTACATTTAGCAGTTTTCAAAATCACGTATACCTGTATATTAATTTGTTTCTTTAAATTCAGTAGCAGTAATTTGGTTTCTCAATTAAAAATGCAGGGTTTGTTGAACAGTTTCTGGTATAAATTATAAATTGACCTTTCTTGTAGAGGCAGCGGTACATTTGTTCCACCTCAGCGATCTCCTGAGGTGTGGGTTTTTTGGCGGCTGCAGCTATCCAAAGGCGACCTCGATGTGACGTATACCAGGTCCTTCCTTCTACCCTGTAAACAAAACACAAACATAAAAAAAAAAAAAATCACAGATCTTTCAAATTTATTTTTTTTCTAATAATGTAATTAAAAAGTTGTGCTGAAATTTAAGATTTATATTTGATATTTTACCTCTTAATGCCTTTGACCAGCAGTGATGCCCACGGCTGATGCATACTGAGACACATGCCTGCATCGGACATCTCCTGCAGCTCTTTGTCTTGCAGCCGCAACCTTTGGCGTTCTTCATCACCTTTCTGCTCCATCAAACTTTTCCTCTGCTCCATCGGTTGCTTGTTGTGTTCCCTGCCTCCAATGTCCACCCACTAAGAAGATTTATTGGAAGGAGAAAAGACCCCAGTTCATGAAAGTCCTTCTTATAGTTTATGAAATGGATCATTCATTAAATAATGCTTTAAGTGCCACTGAGATGTTTAAAATAAAGAAAGTGGCAAAATATAAATGAGGAGTCTATTTAAAAGTGAATTAAGAAATGAATGCTGTTTATTTAGGCTAGCCCTCCTCCTAGCCTGAATAAACAGCAAAACTTCCTCACGGATAAGAGAATGGCTAAAAGAAGAACAACAAAGTTTATGTATTCCTGAGCTGTTAATCCATCTAAAAAAATATTGCTGAATCCTGAGTGGTACAAAAAACTAAAACATATTAAGAGAACTTGCAATATTATGGATGAATTTTGCAATTACTATTAAACAAACATACTAAAGAGACTGAACAGCTAAAGGCTTGCATGTATAAAATGTACAAACTTTGGTACATGCAAAGCTGATCTTCCAAGCATACATAAGTTTGTATTTTGCTAAAAAAAAAATCTTTCTACATGGAGTTTGCATTTTCTCCCTGAGCATGCACGGGTTCTCTCAGGGTACTCCGGCTTCCTCCCAGTCCAAAAACATGATTGTTAGTTAATTGGCTTCACTTAATTCTCCTTGCATGAATGGTTGATTGTCCTGTTTTTCTCTGTGTTGCCCTGCAACAGACTGGCGACATGTGTACTCGCCTCTCGCCCATAGACAGCTGGAGATAGGCACCAGCACCCCTCGCGACCCCTATTGGCATAAGCATGACGGAAAATGGATGGATGGATGGATGGATATATGAAAACAGGAGGCGTAAACCTTCCGTTTGAATATGATCTGCAGAAGTATGCGGAACATATGCTGATCATCACAACATACTAAACACTGGGAGGAGCACACGCAAATCTTGCCAGTTAGCAGCTGCAACACGATTAATCGAACCTGCATTTTGAAGGTTAGGTTTAACCTCCCAAACAATAATGTTGGTGGTTATTGTGGCTAGAAGGAGAGATACGAACAATTACAGAGAAGAGAAAAATACAGCATCCCTATCAAATTTAGAATTTTAGAAAATTAAATAGTACAGAGAATTATGGTTTATAATTGTCTGTACTATTTAGTTTTAAAATAAGCAATGCTATTTTAAAACTCGTTGCAAAGCCCAATGTTGCTGCTACTGGATCATTACTGTTCAACACGGAATTTAGTGGAAAACCGAGTATTTTCTATTTTTTTCGTATGTTGTCCAGGTTCATTTTTAAAAGTGGATTTGGTTGCATCTCCTTACATTTATCTGTGCATACTTTTTATCATAACCATCAGATCAGGTAAAAAAGTAGTGCGAATAAAGCCTGTCTTTTGAAAACTGAAATAATCTAGTTAGGCAATCCCAGCACTCGTACATCTAGTGGTGCTTTATCCACAGAAGAATGGACATTTCTCTGGGTTAATTAATGTCAAAATGCATCATTAAATCTTATTGTTTTTAACAAAAAAAATAGCTTCACTCAGTATGTTGACTGACTGTAACTCTCTTTTTATCAAATTCCGATATTAAAACCGGCTTATAGCTCATCTGCCTAACTGCTTCTTTCATAGACAGTGCTACCTGTGGAGCTAGTTTACCAGAACCTTTTCTAAGATAGGGTGTAATTATGGAAAATTATGGATCAGTGCTTCCATGTTATTTTAGTTTGTCTTTTTTATATCTTTAAACCCCACTCAGCCTTGGCAGAAGGCCGTTCACATTGAATCTGGTTCCGCTGGAGGTTTCTTCCTGTTAAAAGGAATGTTTTCCTTTCTACTGCCTCTGAAGGGATGCTTGGCCAAAGAATTTGCTGCAGCATCAACACAACAATGCAAGGGAATGTTGCTACTGTCGCTACATGCTCATCCAAAAGCAGCAGGTCCTGCTTTGTGAATTGCTGTTATATAAATAAAGCCTACTAGTGGATCGACATGGCATGGGATTTATAGTGTCTTGGCGGAGCCCTAACTGGACCTTCTCTAAAGCATATTCACTGATACCTCAGTAAGTTATTTTTTCAAGACATTTTCTTATATTAAGGAAAAGAAACCCATAAAACATAAACCCATCACTTTGTTCTTTCAAAGTACTTACTTCAGGTGCAGACTGCTTAATGTTTGGGTTGACCAGCACCCTGAGGTTCTGCATTCCACCTTTTCTCTCAGAGTAACCTGGAGACTCTGTTGTTGACCCACTGTTCATAGCTTTGAGGGTCTCATCCAACCTGAACAAAATATTTATAAAAATGTTAAACAGATTCAGCTGTTTGTAAACATGCCTGAAAGGAAGGTGCAGACTAGTGATCATACTTGTTGTAATACTCATTCATATTGTTTCCCTCATCAATCACTTGTCTACCAGCGAAATCCAGGGTGATCTTCCTGTCCTTACGAGAGGAGTGGCGAAGTTCTCGCAGATCTTCTTCCATTTTCCTCAGCTTCTCCCTCTCATTTGGCGACAGCCACTGATTGGATTCAGTAGCAAAGTAATCTGACTCATCGTCCAGGACCTGCGTCCGTCTGACACTAGAGTCGAAAGGGGAAGTGAATTAAACAGGTAAATTATGATGAAGTGTCATATTTACAGCTATTGACATGTCCAGTTAGCCTGTTTCTGCCACCATACAGCAGTAAACTTCATGATACCTGTTCCTGTCATATTCCAGCAGTTTCTCTTTGTGCTGAACTGCTTTCTCCAACCCGGCTTTCATCTTAGCCTCCTGATGTGGCAGAAGCTCCCTTTCTGCAACATCTGGCAACAAGATACAGAAACCTTTGAGTACAACACGAGTTAAATAAATATTAATTCATGAGCTGAGTCTGAGCAGCTTTTATTCTGACCTCCCATAAGCTTCTTCCTGAGTTTCTGACTTTTGTTGGAGTCTCGCTGTAGAATCTCCTGCTCCTCTTTTGTGCAAACCTGAAATAAGGAGACAAATAAGGAGGAGTTATAAGAAGCCAAAAGCTAGGAAACGGAGTGCAGGTTATTTTTTCCTCACCAAGCTTCCGCAGAAGAGGCAGGGTCCCGAGCCCTCCTGCTCACACACAATACGCCCACAGCTGATGCAGTTGTTAATGAGGGCGTGCTTTTGGGCAAGGCACTCGCAGGCGTGTCGCCCTGGGAGTAAAACTGTCAGCTTGTCCTGACCCTCTTTAGCGTAAAGGTTAACATACTTGGTTTTCTTCTTGGTTGATGAAGTGTTACTGTTTTCCTGGGCCTAAAAACAATGATGATTGAATAAAGCAAACCAGTACACTGAACAGAGAATATACGGTATAAGAAAAACAGCATTAGGGTCAAATATCTGGAAAATGTCACCACTGAACTGGCTTAGTTAGGCATCCCACAGTTTTCTGAGGTTAGAGAAAACTATAAACAAATAAGCATAGATAGAAAAAATCAACTGGTATAAGGAGAATGAATGGAAGCAAAAATAAACAATTTTAATTCAAACATAATGCATGTAGAGAAAATTATTGGACAAGCAGGTACTTTTAGTTTGACTTTATTTAACCAGAAAAGATCTATTGAGATTGAAAATAAAATTTAAAAACCATAACCTGGACAAAAGCAGCACTAAATAACTCGCATATCAAATTCAAAACTCGATAAGACATCACTGATCACTAATGAATAGATAAATGGAAAAAAGTCCAACGTTAAATTCTAATTCTTTACCATATGATTATTTCTGTGCTTGTTTTGAAGAAACTTTAATGCTTATTGGATTTTAGCGTATCAGTATTTGTGCACTGACAGAGGTCACAGCTTAGGGAAAGCAACAGCTGTTAAGATCTGCAGAATTATTAAGCAGCTTCTGACCAACTCTGTTGTTGAACTTGTTTAAAGTATTTTAGGGGGAAATGAACAATTTTGAAATTTTAAAGATATTTGGGTCATCATAATATAGAGAAACGGTTTGTTGTAAAAAGTCTACAGGCTCATAAAACGAAAAAAAAGGGAGGCTAATTAGCTTCTGCATACTAGGGATGAGTATTGGCATGGGAGTCATGATACTTGGGTCAGAATAAGATATTATCATCATATATTGCAATATTTTTCCCAGCTATCAAAATAAAATGTATAGATAAAAAAGCAAGTCCTGTATTTATTCATCAGAAGATATTAATTGTGTAGTTATTTTGGTATCCATGTTCTTTGAGGTTTGAGTCAGTCCGTCTTCCACTGTGACTCCCCCAACTACAGATATGGCGCTGCGCCGCAGAGCAAAAGGACTTCATACTGCCATCTGCCAGAGTGGCGTTGCTGAGGTAGCACATTTGCCCCCATTGTTTTAGGTGAAAATTTTTATATATATAAAAAATAATCGATACTAGTAGGAACTGAAAGATCAATATTATATTGGGCAGCCGAAAATCGCAATATAACGCCTAATCGATTTTCCCCCACACCTGTACTGACCAGAGAAGTACCAACTATAAAGCTACTAGGAAGCCATTCTCGTTTAGTTTTGTCATATCCCAAAACTGCAGCCCGTCTAGAGAGCCCAGGAGTAAAAGTTTTTCAGTGTGCAGAGACATTGGCTGCAAAGGTAAAGCGAAAAGGATTCTCAACAAAGATGATTAGTTTCCCCTCGGTTGGACGTGAGCTGTAACTTGACTTTTAAACAGATTTAAATGGTGCTTGTATGAACCAACAATATCAAAGTGTAGCTAACTAGACATTTTGAATTACAGATGGACTTTGTCTAAATCCATCTGGAATTACAGATGGATTTTTTCTTTTTTTTTTAAGCAGCGATACAAAAAAGAATGCAGCTTTTTAAGAGGATACTAATTCAGGACAATGTTTCATCACATGTGTGGAAGTACTCCACATTAAAGGTTTTCCAGATGAGGGTATAACCATAAAGTTCTTTTTCTCACCACCGAAGGCCTGTTGGGACTTTTGTAAGTGGTAAGAGCTGCGATAAAGTAAAACATCAAACCCCTCATCTGGGAAACTGCTGTTGCTGCTTCAAAAAAAGCAAATGATAAAGAAATTAAGACCAGGGCTGTAAGGCTTGTGTTGAAAAAAGAGTGACCAAAATGGTCTCCGATTTCAGATCAATAGTCCCCTTTCTGTGACTAAAAATCATTAATTGTTTGGATGTATTTATTCTGTCAGGAAATATATATGTTTATGAGGATACGTGTTATTCTCTTTTTAAAGTAAGTTTTTGTAAAAATTAAGACTTGCAACAGGAGGACGTAGGTTTAGACTTAGACTTGCCAAAGGCAACTCAAACCTACCAAAAATAGGTTTGGTATTAATGTATACAGCATAGGAATGCATTCTCATACTACTAAAAACAACCTGATACTTATTCAGAGCAATACCATTTTTATCAGCTGTACTTTATCCAAGTTAAAGGTAAATGTTTTAAATTAAACAGTGATACAAAAAAAACAGAGCTCTTCCTCAAAGGAACTAAATCAATATTCACTTCATGTTAACAGTCTGAGTGTCACCCTGGATAGCTTTCTATCTCTTATGTCTCACATCAATAATTTCACTTTGTTTGCATATTTCCATTGGCCTATTATGAAAAATCTCTGTTCTTTCCTTCATTCTGCAGCCATACCTGTTCTGTCTTGTCTGAAACCATCTCTCATCAGACATCCGTAATACTGACACTTCACCTGTTTAAATCCAGACTCCAAACACAACCCTTAAAGACTCTTTATTCTCTGTGATTTTAACTTTTGTTTGTAAAGTGACCTTGAGTGTTTTTAAAGCTTTCTAATAAAATGTATTACTATCAATATTATTACTAAAAGTCGTTCTTTGTCTCCTTAAAATTTAATAGACTATGATTGAAACTCTTCATCATAACTACGCCTTCATCTAGTACCCATATTGGTGATCAATATCCAGACTACTGAAATATAAGAACTCTTTAAAGGCTAATGTATGTGTGTCCGTAATACAGTGCATGTAGTGGTGTGTTTTTGTGAGTCTATATGTACAAATTTGACACTTATTACTTCTTTAATTTCATTATAAAAAACAAATGATCCAATGCTTCTAAATCTATGACTGTTACTAGAAGGATTACTGTCAGTTTTACAACTGAAATGTAAAAATAAAGAAAACAAAGATGTGTGCTAACCCTCATTAAATCCATGGGGGTTTTGACTGGCTCAGGTTCTGGCTCCGTTCGGGTCAAAGTCATCACTTCCTGCTTGTTTCGCCCCTTACGTTTGGACTTCTTCTGGGCATCTTTGGTGGTGTCTTGCATTTCTAGGAAAACAGCATTTTAAATTTAGGAAATCACAAATGCAAAGGAGGTATATATTATTCCAGTTATGTTTTTATGGTTATTTTGTAGATTATCTTAATTGTTTGTAGGTCTTTAGATTAGAACAGTTTTTTGTTTTTTTTTGCATGTTTCTTTAACAAAAATTCAATACTGAGCCGATGTTTATCCTCCCACCTGTCGGTGAAGCAGAATCTTTGAGTAGAAAAAGACCTGCGGTGTCCGCACTTCGTCTTTGACTTTTCTTCAGTCTGCTTAGGAGCTCATTTATAAACTGGCCCTTTTTTCCATCGGTACCCTGAAGAAGGTCTCCCACATACTCTTCAATCTCCTCAGGTTTCTCAATGGAGAGAATGTAACTGGGAAGCAAAGAGTTTAACACATTTTAAAAAGCTGGCAGTCTTCTCATCATTTTTTTTTTTATTGCTGCCCTTCTAAAAGATGTTTTCTCTTTGATGATAAAACAATGGAATTTAAACTGTAAGTGTTTCTAATTAACTCAAAAGTGAAGAAATGTAGTTAGATTTCAGATGCACCAGTGTTACAAACAGGAATGTTACCAAATTAGATATCATATCACCTGGAGTACAGTGGGTGTATAATAGTTTATTATGATTTAAAAATTAAGTTTTCCCCATGAAAGTTGTAGAAAATCATAATAGTGATATATTAACATTTTCAAATAACCTATATTCATATAAATCTTTAATAACTTCAGAGTTCCTATTAGAGTTGAATAAGCTACTAAACTAGTTATTTTTTTATTGATAAAAAAAAAAATATCTTGACTCTATAAACTGTTTTTTTATTACTCAAATTTTTACACTTAAAAGGAGGAAAAGTTTATTTACTTTTCACAAGTATAAATATTTAAAACACACTAAAAAGAGTATGGAAAGCTCAGCTCCGGGGAGCTAACTGTTAGCTGACAGTTAGCTTTTAAACAAACAGCTGCTACGAAAAAAAGAAGAAAAAACAAAAGAAAGAAGAAAGCCTGACCTCGTAACACTTTTAATTGAGCTAACATAACGCCCACTGTCGTTATGTCATCTTATATTAAACGTTTTATATTAACAGCCTACTTAGTAGAGCAGCATCAT
Source organism: Cyprinodon variegatus (assembly GCF_000732505.1). Classification (NCBI taxonomy): domain Eukaryota; kingdom Metazoa; phylum Chordata; class Actinopteri; order Cyprinodontiformes; family Cyprinodontidae; genus Cyprinodon; species Cyprinodon variegatus. The sequence goes on along the minus strand of NW_015151154.1, from coordinate 857 downwards.
TACTAGCTTGCGTTCAGCTTGTGACAGGTAATTAAAAAAAAAAACACACAAAAAAATGTAAAGCTTACTTGACAATGTCTTCTGATGCCTCCAAGCCAAATTGGTGGTTTAACTGGTCAGCACACCACTGCAGCAAAGCTTCAGTCATTTTACCCACAAAACAAATTAGGCGAGTTGAGAAAAATTGAAATCAAGGTTTATTTCGTGATCAAGTTTCTAGCCGGTACGATATCAATGGTGCACACGGTGTCACACTCTTCTGCTCCGACTCACTCTGACAACTTATCAGGCTTTTAGAATTCGGTATTTTCTTGTCTAGACTTCTTCAGAGTAGCTTCCTTGTGTCATGAACGACTTTTTTCCTTGCATTGAAAATATGCAAATCTCTTTTATAATTAACCAATGTCGCTCTGAGCCCGAGGACAAACATTAGAAAATGTTTTTCTAATTATGCAGTAAATTCAAACTAAAATCAATAATTCGTGCCTATTTTAAAGGAAGGCGCAAATTTCTTCTTAACCAATATTCAGATTTTCGGGATGAAATATCGTAAAATGATTTATGGTGTTATCTCTTCTAACCCACTTTACTGTCTATATACTTTCGAAAACAAAGAAAAAAAAAATAAAGGCAACTAGACACTAAAAATAATCTAAAAAAAAAAAGAAAGAAAAGAAAAGCTTTGGTTGGGCTTTTTAATATGGCCACAAGATGGCAGTTTTGTTCCAGTTTATTTTAAGTGGGTACAGGTTAAGACTTTATGTGGGATTATTGTCTAATAGAGTAGTTTTATCGTATGATTTCCGAACATCACCTTTTTTTTTATATAGTTTTCAATCCCTTTTATGTTTTTTATT